>NW_003163317.1:460464-462188 GCF_000004985.1 Naegleria gruberi | reverse complement strand
TCCGATAGAAATATAATGTTGATGAAATGTTTGATGATGAAAATCTTAAGTAGTGATGAAGTGTTGTTATTTTTTTTTCAAAAATTCAATTTATTCATGTTACCAAACATCATGATTATAATTTATATATTTAATGATAATCATATAATTTATATAATTTATTTAATAATAATTTACAATTTAGACATTTTCAAAGCATTTGGATAACCATGAATATTACTTGTAGTAAATTGTGAAGCACCTTCAACAGGTATAATAGCACCAGTAACATAAGAGGCAGCATCTGATATTAAAAATAGTACCATTCTAGCAATATCAATTGGTAGACCAAATCTTTGAAGTGGTATCATTTCCTTATATCTTTTCAATTCATCTTGTGGAAGTAATCTTGAAAATCCTTCAGTACCTTCAATAGGACCAATTTGAATTGAATTAACACGTACTTGATCTAATCCCCATTCAACTGCTAAATGTTTAGTCATTGTATCAATGGCAGATTTAGCACATCCTGCATGTACTTGCATTATAGTTGCAGTATTATGTAATGTCATGGATAGATTTATAATATTACCACCACCATTCAATTTCATATATTTATCATAGGCTAATTTAGAGGCATTAAATGTTCCAAATGTATCAATTTCCATCACAGTTTTAAATCCACCTGGTGTTAAATGTGAAGCAGGACATAGAAAATTACCAGCACTTCCATTAATTAATACATCAATTCTACCAAATCTTTCCAATACTTTATCAAATGCATTAGATAATGCTTTATAATCTCTAACATCAGCTGAAACAGGTAAACATATTGTATTATTATTGGCTATTTTCATAATTTCTTTTGAAGCCTTTTCTAATTTATCAAATGTACGTGATATTATAGCTGTATGTGCTCCATATAATTGTAAATATTGTGTTATACCATAACATATACCACTACCTCCTCCTGTTACAATTATTACTTTACCACGTAATAAATCTTTTTTAAAGATTTCATCATTTACATTATTTATAATACCAATTGTTGTTGTTGTTGATGTTGTATTATTAGAATTATTATTATTATCATTACCACCACGGTCCACTGTAGGGATTAATTGTAATTGAATTGTTATTATTTGTATTTGTATTATTTGTAGTAAAATAACTTCTCCAATTAGGTGAAGATTGTTCAAGAGTAGTAATATATGATTTCATTGCTTGTTCTTTAGTTAGAGAACCAAGTTTTTTCCAAGCATCATATTTTGCTCTATTAATAATATCAAATGCACCTGGTCTCTTTCCTTTTTATCATCATTTTAATAATATATTTTAAATAATATATTTTAATATGTGTGTGATGACAGTTGATGATAATCATGATCAATGAATAAAATTTTAATTATTATTATTAATATTAATACTACAAGAATACAATATAATAATAACATACCACTAACTTGTCCTTGTGTTGCTTGTTTATAAAAAGCATAAAATTGTAATTTTTGTTCATTGGATGGTTCTTTTTCTGCTGGTGCATTTTGAATAAAGTCTTGTGCTTGTTTAAATTCAATTTCTAATTTATTATTATTACTATTATCATTACTAGTTGATGAGTCAGACATTTTTATTTGATTTTAAAATTGATCAACAGTTGGTGATGTTGTATTGTGATGAATGACAACAAATAAAATCTCCAATGTTCCTATCGGAGATGATTTTTCTCCAATCTGCGATCAAGA
>NW_003163317.1:410300-411947 GCF_000004985.1 Naegleria gruberi | reverse complement strand
GGTTGAACACAATAACACAAGAATGATACAACATGCAATGTAGCCTTGTTGTTTCCATGTTTGTTGTTGTGTTGTTGGCCATGTCATGTTGTTGGATTTTTTATTTCAGTTGTTTTTCCTCTGAGATTTTTAGATCTGGTTACCACTATCAAAAGAATCTTATTATCCAAGGTTACAGTCACAAATTATGTTACTTGAGGATATTTCAATCTAACCATATTTGTAAAACTCTCCTCTAACACAATAACATGAAATAGAATTGGCAGTTGTCCATAGGTTCTTCCAATATTTTATACCCAAACTCAAAAACATTGGTTTTAATACTCTTAGTAGGTAAGAAAGTTGGCTGGCAAATAAGAATTTGTTGTTAAGATTCGAGTTGATGACAACCATCTATTTTTAAGGTTTTTGCTTTGGAGCAATTTTTTTTTTACTCGGCCAGATCAGTATTTGTATTCGAAAGCAAACTCAAGTGAACCAAAACAATTAAAAAAAAGAAATAACATGGCAGACATAGATTCTAACATTATAGAAACAATAGATTTAATGCAAACTTCACCAGGTTTGGCTGATCTACTACGTCGACTTTATCAGATTAGGGGAAGAAGGATAAATTACACTTTTTGGCCGTCTGGAACCCCCTCCTACCAACTGAGGGTGTTGTATGATTTTTTTTCATGATTTGTTATAGATAGAAGTTTATTAACAATACAAGTCTTTATTAGACCAAGAGAAAAACAGGGCGTTCAAAGTATCAATTACCACTTGTTCTTCGAGCAACAAGCACTTTCTGGGTTCTGAACAATGGCCAAGTGTGATTGGTGTTCGTTCTGAACCCTCACTTCAATGTACCAACAACTTCAAGTAAATGACAGATGTTGAATGTTGGCTATGATGTGGAAGGAAGCAAAAGAACTTCTCCTCCGGTGGTATCAAGGTAGCGTGATGAAGGTTGTTATTTAGCAGGGTGGTGATGAAATCATGATGAGTAATTGTTGTTTTTTTTTTGTTGAATATTTAACGGTCATCTTGTAGCGGTTTTTGCAAATGAAATCATTCTATTTTATTTATTATTTTTTAATTTTTTAATTTTTATTTTAATAATTTGGCCAAGACCCCCTCTCCCCCTGCGTGCTGTAATTTATCCTTCTTCCCTAGAATAGATTGTGGACAAGTTGTCGAAAGTGCTCAATTAGACACACAAAAAGAATTTCAACAGAAACTAAAAAAGTTGGACAAGTTTGAACAACAAAAAGGTAAATAATAACATTTATAGTTTCATTTACACCTTGAATAGTTAATGTTAAACTTGCCATTGATAAAGTCGAATCTTTATTAGAAACAAAGGAACGACAAATTAGCAATGCTCGTTTAAATAATGATATTAGAAAGTCAATCTCAAAGATGGAAGATGAAATGAATGAATTAATAACAATTCATAAACAAGCTTTACAAAAAACTTTATTATGGAAAGAAATTCAAATGCCGCTTCAAATGAGAAAGCAAAGAGAGAATGATATTAAACATTTCATGGATTCCAGTAAATTAGTGCAAGCAAAACACACCTTAATGATGGGTGAAGAACTCCATGATGATATTGAACTAAAGAATGTCAAATTTGATTCTGTTGAAAGTTTTCAAAAAGCC
>NW_003163317.1:271492-410250 GCF_000004985.1 Naegleria gruberi | reverse complement strand
TCTAAATTAATATAATCTGATCCTGTAAAATTAAAACTTAATTTATCTAAACATTCCATATTTGTTAAATTACCATTATTTAATATAAAATTATTAAATAATTCTAATCCACAATCCATTGTTGAATTTATAATTGGTGTATTAATTAAACTAAAATGTGTTGCATATGGTATTTTAATTAATTTAATAGAATTTCCTTTTAAGGAATTATATAATTCAATAGCATTTTCAATTGGTGTAATTGAATCTAATTCTCCATTTAAAATTAAAATTGGAATGTTTGTTTTAATATTATTATCATTATTATTAAAATTATTTAAATTATTAAAATTATTATTAAAATTATTATTAAAATTATTAAAATTCCAATTATTATTATTTAAATTATTATTTAAATTTTTAAAAGCATTAAAATAATTAATTGGATCATTTGTAGATAAAATAGATTGATTATATTGTTGTAATAAATCATTTTCAGTAATTGAATGATTCCATAATTCATTATAAATAATTTGATAACCCAAAATAGGAGATTGTGAAATTGGATAATTAATAAAATTATTTAAATTTTCATTTCTTCTATTTAATAAAAATTTAAATATTCTTTCCAAAGTAGGTAAATCTAAATCATAATCACATCTATTTAATCTATATAATATTGCAGGTATAAATACTCTTTCATATTGATTATTTAATAATCTTGTTAATAATTGTCTAAAATATTCTTCATTATCTATTATTTTTACTATATTTGGACATTTATCACCATCTCTATAAATAGATTTAATAATATTATCTAAATTATTTAATATATTTTCATTATTTATTAAATAATTATTTAATTTATTATAACATAAAGTTGAATTATTACAATAATTTAAATATTTTTTAATTATATTTGATTGAATTTTAATAGTTTTATCAAATGTAAAATTATTTGACATTATTCCATCTAAAATAATACCTTTTATATTTAAATTATTTAAATTATTAATTTCAATATATTTTAACATTTTATTTATCCATAAAGTACCATATGAATTACCATATATATAATTATTATTATTTAAAATATTTAAAATATTAATTAAATCAATAGCAGCATTAATAGAATTAAAATTATTTTTAAATTTACAATATTTTAATTCATAATTAATATCAATAATACTTGATGTAATTGAACCTTTACTTTCAGATTGAATATTTTCACATCCTAATCTTGAATTTCCATTTCCTCTATGATTTAATATATATATATATTCAATTGGTAATGAATTTTCATTTATTAAATTTAATAATCTATCTATTAATGGTTCATAATATATTAATGAAGATGTTGATGGTGATTGTGAATCTAAAAAATAGGTTTCATTATAAATATTTTTAAAATTAATAGAAAATGTTGGTGATATACCTGGTATTATCCATAATACTGTATTATTTTTTAATATATTATTAGATTGTGTTTTAATTCTTTTAACTAGAATATTTATATTATTATCATTTATATTATTATCATTATTTAAATTATTATTATTATCATTTATATTATTATCATTAAAATTATTAAAATTATTTAAATTATCACTATTTAAATTAATATTAGAATTATTTAAATTATTTAAAGGTAAATTAAATAAAGTACATTCAGCAGTGAGATTATAATTTAATTTAAAATTTGGATGTAAATAATTAAATGATTTATAAATAGTATTATTAATAGATAATGAATATAATGGACATGAATAAAATGTTGGAATTTTTAATGATGATGATTGTGTTGTTGATTGTGAATGAACATTAATAATACTATTAGTAGTAATAATAAATAATAGTAATAATATGTTAAATAAATTGAGAGTATTCTTCTTCCTCCTTCTTGTTATTGTCATTACATATTGTTGTTGTTGTTCATGATGATGATGTAATGACATTTTTTTTTTACTTTTTGTTTAATAAAAACTCCCAAGTCCTAACTACCTAGGAGTTTAATAACATTTCATACAGAATTTATTTGTGAAATGACATTTATTTCACAGAAATACCAAGATAGATGTAAATAAATTGTGGGCACTAAAGTTGAGTACACAACTGAAATTGCTTCAAAATCCTCAAGCATTCACTATATCTTGATAAGAGAGATAATTGGAAATTGGTTAAAAGATGTTCTTTATGCTCTAAGCAAAGAACTTGTAGCCATTATGATGTTTTTTTGATAATTAGAAGTTTTACTTCCTGTTTTGTAGCTCTGAAGTGAGATGTTTAATCATTTTGAAATAATAAACTGACACTGTCATCATACTATTCTATCATTTATTAAAAAAACTGTACAAAGTGTTTTATTATCATGAGGATATATTGTTGTTGTGTTGTTATTATTAATATCTAATAGTATTTTCATTCAATGCCTCACTAACAAGAATTGAATCTTTACATGATAAGAAAATTCTTCTTATTGGAAATTCAACATAATTGATTAAAATGTGTTTCAAATTGTTCTTGAAATGATGATGATGAATAATAATGAAAATCAATCATTAAATATGATAAAACCGATTAAAACTAAAATAGATTATATAGCTCATGATGTTTTTTGGGCAGTGATTTAAGTGATTTAGTGGATAGATTTGATTTTTTTGGATGTGACAGTTCAGAAATACAAATTATTCTATGGAAATTGAGTATTATGAGAACATTTAAATGGTCTGATTTAAATATATTGAAGGAATTTATTGTACCTACTTTTATTAGAACATTTAAAGATAAACCATTCAAATTTTCAAATATAAATAAGGATGATTTTTTAATAATTATTTATTCACAAACTGATTACAATATTATTAATAATAATAATACTAATGTTAAGTATTTCTATAATTATGCAAGGTTAATATATAATGTTACATTAACATACAATGATATAGAAACTAAATTTTAAATTACTATTTATCAGATGGATATGGAAATGAAATTACAAATTTAGACATGATTAGAAATATTTCATATAAATTTTATATTTTTAATGAAGAATTAATTGAATTAAAACAAGTATTTTGTTATTCATCACTTGCTACAACCTATTATAGATGTGAATATAATTCAGAATTATTAGCATTCTCACAAATATTTAATTATATTGTAATGATCATTGGTATTTTAAATTATATATCATTAATAACAGTATTTAAAACTAAATCAATTAAAAGAAGATTATCAACTCCATATATTATTCCTATTTTAATCATTATATGTGGTCTATTATTTTCACCTATTATTGCTGATTTCATTTCCTTTTTAAGAATGATTTTAATGATTTTTATTTGTTCTTATTCAACTTTTACTATTGCATTTACTACTATTATATTATATTAAATATATTTATTTTATTTTACAGAGAATACCAGAAAATCAAATTAAAATTCATAAAATTCAAACTTCTGACAAGTTTAGATTAATAACTTGTCAATTATTATCATTCATTATTCATTCATTTGGTTATGTATTTTAATACCTTATTTGAGATATTCAAAGATTTTATTCAAATCAAGCCATCTATCTCTTTTTAAGTATAATGGTCATACAAATAGGACTTTTAGTTATATCATTTGATTTTATAATGAATTGGAAAACAATTAGGAAGAGTGGAAATTTCTTCAGTTCATTTGAAGATCCATTTCATATTAGACAAGATATCATTTCTTATATTATTGAAATAAGTTTGATTATTGTTTTGATATGTGCAATAATTAATACTTATTATGATATTTTAATTGTTTCTTCATGTTTTAGAATAATGATGTACTTTCTCAGGATTTACTGCCATAATATTTGAATAGTGTGAACGAATTCGTTAGAAAATGCAATCATGGTTTTTAGAACTGATAACATCTAGAAATGGGAGATGTCATAGTATATGAAGTTTCACAGTTTGAACAATTCGAGCACATGCATTACATGAAGATCTAATCTTGGAACTGGTAATATTATTAATATGAATGAAATAGTGAATTTAAAAATTAAATATTAATATATAATACAATTGTAATTTTTTATATATTTATTTAAATAATAATTCTTCTAATTTCTTTTTCATTTCTTGTAAACGTGTTTCTAAATATTCATTCAATGCAACAGCTTTACCTTCAACAAATAATCTTCTCTGTCTCAAACCTTCTTCTAAAATGAAAATTTGATTTTGTAGAGCAATTTTAAATCTCTTCAATAATAAATCATGTTCTGGATGTGTTGAAACATATTGTTCTGTGAAGAATGCAGAAATATACTTCTCCTGACCACCATTAACAGCTGCATCAATAGTACCATTCAATGACATTGATAATGCATTAGTATCTGGTTGTTGATCTAAATGGTGATTAATAACCAATTCTTCCAATTCATTAACTTTATCTTCAATATCTTTAGTAGCATTCTCTAATGGACATAAATGTAATAATTTATCATTGGCAATATAACTAATATTTGATAAATCAATACATTGTGAATAGTCTCTATATTTCAATTTCTCATTCAATGATAATTTATCTTGATAGATTTTCAATGAATCACCACATAAAATTCTCTGACGTCTACAAATGGTTGGGAATTTCTTTGGAGTGATAAAGAATGTAATTTCTCTATGCATATCCTTATATTCATTATTGGTTTTTTCTTTTGATTCTCTATAACGTGATTCAGATTTAAAATGATTAATATTATGTAATTTTCTATAACATAGAATTTTAGGTGAAATTCTCTTATCACGATGTTGGAATATATTTTCCCATTCAAATTCTGAACTTTGATCAACGTGATAGGCAACAAAGAATCTACCTTCTTGTTCTCTGTATTGTTCTGGATCGGTTGGTGTCTTTTGAAATAATTGTGCTTGATATTTATCTTTTAAGCCATTTAAAAAATCCATAAAATTTTCACCTTCCACCGATTTATAAATGTATGGTCCCTGTAGACCCATCTTTAAAAATCCTCTTCCCATAAAATTAACATAATAATAGGAGGCAAAGAATCTTCTCTTTGTCATGATTAAATTATAAAATTCACCCTCTCTCTTTAACAAATTTTGTGTTTTGGCATATTTGTAATTGTGTAAATAGTAATTTCTTAATTGTCTTGAAAGTTCAATTGCTCTCTCCCAATCTTTACCTTTATCAAATAAATCAATCATCTTTTCATAGAGTTTAATCTTTCTATCAGCTTCAGATTGTTCTGGATATTCATCTGAATGATAGGGTAATTTTCTTTCATCATTCCATTGTAATCTCTTAGCATGTTTATATAATACTAAGGCTGCTTCAATATAATTACCATATCTTTCATGTACGGCTGATAATTTATCAACATATTGATAATATAAATCATAATTGTGATTAATTTTAAATGATCTCATCACATCAATACATGCTTCACAGAATTTATGTTCATCCTTATCTTCAAAGGTTTGAATTTGTTCAACTTGAGAAATTAATGTTTCCAATCTATTTAATAATAATAATCCTTCTTTACCAAGTTGTTGTTGTTGATTTGTATTTGTATTTGTAGTATTATTATTTGTAGTATTGGTATTATTTGTATTTGTATTATTATTGGTATTATTAATGTCCTTTTCAAACATTGATTTTAAACAATCTGTAAATGATTGTTTAAATAAACGACCAATTTTAGATCGAACCAATCTACTTTGTGTAACAGCTTCACATTGTGCCAATCTCTTATGATTTTCAAATTCAGTTTCTAATAGAGCATAATATAATTTAATAGCAGGTCCATGTAATAATCTATTATCAATATTAAATAATGTCATAATTTGATGTACTAATTTAGGTACAAATATTAATTTAATATCTTTTCTCATATTGGAATGATTATAAATATTATCATAAATGTGTTTTAATAACATGTAACGATAATCTTCATGTTTAGATAACATGATCACTCTTTCAAAGGCCCTATTATTCTCCAAATCCATATAATTTATAAATCCAAAGAAATGTTTAAATAACATATCCCATAATTCTTTATATTCAATTGGTGTTTGTTCTTCTCCACCACCAATTATATTATTATTATTATTATTATTATTATTAGATGTATTATTATTATTATTATTACCATTATTGGATGTATTACTATTATTGTTAGAATTATTAGTAGAAATATTAGTATTACTATTAGTATTACTATTAATAAAATCTACATTATCAATAAAATTAGATTGTACAATACTTGTTAAACTATCCTTTTCAATAGTGAAATGATGAATCATTACATTTGAAATTGAAATTAAACTTCTAAATAAAGTATTTAATTGGAATGATCTAAATCCAATCCATTCTCTAGGTATACTATTAGTTTTAGAAGTAATCAATTCATGTAAATACATTAAATTTCTCAATGATTGTTGTGCTAAACCTGTTGCTACCTTTTCATCATTAATTAAATGTGATAATAATAAAATTGAACTACCACTGTACATTTTAACAAAACTAATAATGGAACACATTAATTCTCTTCTGATATTTTCTAATGGGAGAAGTTTCTTTTCATTTTCATCAATTTCCTTCTGAGTATTGGCTTGATTAATATTGGTAGCACGTTGTGTTGTAACTCCTCCTGATGAATTACCAGCAGAAGATGAATTATTAGATGTTGCATTATTACCACCTCTTCTCAAATTTTGTTTTGATTGATCAACTTCATTTTGAGTTTCAGCTAATAATCTTCTCTTATCATCAATATCTTTACGAAGTGATTGAACATCTGATGTTAATGATTCATAACGATCTTTAACAGTTTGGAATAATTGGAATATTTCATAAATAGTTTTAACAAGTCCATCTGAATAATTTTCACCTTCTTGTGGTTCTTGTTGTGAAATCCATGTAAAGTGTTGTCTTCTCTTCTTTTGGAATGAATAATCTTGTGAATTGGTATTCTCAGAGAAACTAGCTAATAATTGTGAATTATTCTTTGTATTACCAATTCCATTATTATTATTACCACCACTATTATTATTATTATTATTTGAATTATTTGAATTATTTGAATTATTGGTATGTAATGATTGATATAAAAGTGATTGTTTTCTATTTGATTGTACCATTAATTTTTGAGTGGCATGAAGTAAATCATTCAATAAAATTACACCTGATTCAATATCACCACCATTATTTTCAATAATACCATCTCTGATAACATCAATAATGAATGGAAGTAAAACTTTTCTACATCCATCTCTCTTGAAAACATTTGACTTTAAAACACAACTCATTGCAAGTATTCTGTTTGAATAGGATTTTTGTTCCTTTGTTTTCTTTGTATCAGTTTTGCCTGTATCAACAGCAGCTGAACAATTATTCATTGCTAGAATGAAATCAACAACTGCTCTACCAAGTTTCTTATCATCCTTGAATACTCTATTCATTTCATCAAAGAAGGATGAACTCAGGAATTTTAAACAATTAGCCTTAACACCTAACATTTCTTTTTGTGGATGTTGAAGGAGAATTGTAATTTGTTTCATTAAAACTGAAACTTGTTTTTCAAATTCACTTTCATCCTTATCATTTAAACCAAATCTTTCTGTATAATTTTCTCTAGATTTTACAATAAATTTGGCCCAATAATCAATACACTTGATAGATTGTGAAAGAACTGGTACAATTTTAGCAAGTGATGCTGATGGTACTAATTGTTGTTGTTGTTGTTGTTGAGAATCGTCAACTTTTCTAGGTGGAACTGGAGGTGGTGTATTACCAGTGGTAGTAGTATTACCAGTAGTATTATTATTATTAGTATTATTACCAGTATTACCAGTAGTATTATTAGTAGTATTATCATTAAAATCATCAAATTGTTGATTTTCCAATTCGAATGGCATAATCTTATCATATGGATCTTCTCTTAATAATTCATCTTCTGATTTAATGGCTTGAATTTTAGCTAAATCTCTAATTAAAAATTTCAATAACCATTTGTATGCATTGACAGATTGGAAATAATTTGTAATATATTCATCAATAACTCTCAAGAATGGCCAAAATTGTTTTTGTGATAAAATATTGTTAATAGCCTTATAGGTAACTTCAAATATCTTTTCAGGTACACCTGCTTGATCTTCATTAGCACTCAAAATATCAAACAATGCACCAAATATTTCTCTAATAAAAATAGCAATACCCATAACATCACCCATATTGAATGTAAATTGATTAACAACATCTGAAACACTTCTTTGTAATTTCCAATCAAGTAAATTTTTCATTTCAGGATTTTGTGTAATTCTTGTTGAAACTACATTGAATGAAATGTTCAATTTTTGACCCTTTGTTCTATGAGTTTCTCTTTCTTCTGGATTTTTATGGAAATCAAAAATACCTGCAAAATCACCTCCCTTGAATTTCTTTGTTACCTTGTAGACTGAAATTTCAACAGCCGATTGTTTATCAGATGATGAAGAGGATGAAGAATCTTGTTCACTTTTACATGTAACATCTAATAAACCACTTGAATTGGTCATTTTCCAATAGGCAAAACCAACAAGTTCCTTCGTTGCATGACGTGATCTACAATTAAATAATTTAAATACAACAATAGATCTATCAATTAAATCAGGTTCAACACTAACTCTAAATGTTTCTTTCCATTTTGGATTTTTGATGTGATATAAAACAGTGGAGGTGAATAATTTTCTCTTTTCTTGTGGAAGTGAAGAAGGTAAATTACCACTATTAAATTCATTTGGATTTGTAGAGAGAGGTATCATTGGACGTGTTTCAGAATGAATTGGTGGATTTTTGATTGAAATTGATTGTGGTACTTGATACAATTCAGCTTCAACTAGAACATTTTTCAATTCTTTAACAGATGAAGCTAAACCTTCTAATGTAATATAAATATCATTACGTCTATCACCAGGTGAAACAGCACTTGGAAATCTTAACATTTGAATGACTGGTCTTGATTTTAAATTTTCCTTTGAAAAAACTTGTTGTTCATAATCACCAATTAACATTCCAAGTGAAATTGTTAAATCCTTAATTTCCTGAATTTTTGAAACATCTTTTGGTAAATCTGAAGGAATTTGACCACCATGTTCATTTGTTAATTTGATTAATAATTGATGGAGTGAATAGAAATTTTCTTCCTTTGTTGTTGCAAATGCACTAATTTTAGGAAGATTAACATTTTCACCTGTTACAATATTATTAATTACATTTGGATTAATATCTGCAATGGCAACACCGAATGGTCTTTTAACATCACCTACATCAGCTGATGCAGTTGCCTTCTTATTTTTTTCATCGATTAAAACAGGTCCAACTCTGTACAATCTGAAAACAAAGTACAAATCTTCCTTAATATCACTACTTGTTATATCCTTAATGATACATCTTCTTTCTAGATTGGTTTTAGATGATGGATTTAAATTCTTTTCAGAGGCAGATGACATTTGTAAAATAAAATTTTCACTAATAATTTGTTCTGCCTTCTTACTGTAGAGTGAAATTTCCAATTCAAATCGATGTTCTGAATCAATGACACAATTTTCAAGTGCAACCATTAATTGTGTATTACCATCTGGTAAATGATAAAATTGTTTACTATCATCACCACTGGCTGTATGTGTTGTATCATCGAGAACATCATTCAAATGAAATGGAAATCCCAATCTTCCCAATGCACCACCCATTTTACCACTAACTGTTGTTTCCTTCTTGGCATGATTTTTAACTCTCTTTTGTCTTCTCTCTTGAAGTGCTTCAAGTTCTCTCTCACAAGTTTGAACATAATTTCTAAATACCTTAACAATGGTTGTTACTGTTGATGAGGTTGATAATAATGTAGAGGAAAATCCACCTGTTTTGGCATCAACTACCTTTCTAACTTGTTCAACAAGTGTAAAACTCAATCTGGATTTGAGTGTTTTTGTTGAGGATACTTCTTGTGAATTGTTTGTTGAATTTACATTTGTTAAAGTAGTAGTTGAAGTAGCAGATTTAGTTTGTGTAGTAGTACTTGTAGTTTGTTGTTTGGATTGTTGAGAAGAATCTAAATTATTATTGGTAACAAATTGATCCATTTGCATTAAATCATCTAAAATTTTACCCTTCTTTCTAATAATAATATCATATAAAAGTACATTACAACCTTCTTCTACAAGTTTGATATCATTATTTTGAAATTTAAGTAATTTTGATTCAATCTTTGCAATACCATCACTTCCACCCTTCTCTTTCATTACCTTTAATAAATCACAATGTCTTGCATATTCTTTAATATCAAAGAATATTCTTGTTAAAATTTCATAAATTCTATCAAATTGATCTCTATCAACAATTTCCATTCTCTCTCTAGATCCATCAAAGAATGCTAACCATTCCTCTGTTACTTGTATTAAATCAAAACAATGTTCAACTTCAAAATCCTTCTCTTCAAAGAATCCATATTTAGATTCTTCAAATTCTCTTGAATCAATTTCATCGATAAATGTTAAATTATTTGCTTTACCTGCCCTAGAAATAATACCTGCCAATGGTGTTGAATCAACAAGTGTTTTATCACCACCTCTATTCTTATCATTGGTTAAACCTTGAAGATAATTATTTTGTGAATTACCAGAATTACCAGAAGTTAATGAACCACCACCACCTCCAATACCACCTCCAATACCAATACCACCACCACCAATACCACTACCAATACCACCTCCAACACCAATCAATGAACTACCACCAACCAATGAACCAGAACTCAGACCTGATGATGTTGTACCTGTACTTGAGCCACCTGGTAGAATAGATTGTTTATCACTCTTCTCTTCTATCCTCTTAATACAACCAGATGGAAAGAAACCCTTAGCTATTGGAAATGTATTCATTCCACTCACATTAAAATCCAATGCTGTTTTAATACCTTCAGTTGATCCTGCATTGAGTTGAGCATTATTTGATGTTCTTGATTGTTGATCATCTTGATCATTGTTTAAATTAGCACCATCATTCTCTGTTGATGTTGTTGATGCGGATGTGTTGGATGATGATGATGAATTATTATCTAATGTAGAATATCCAAGTAGTGAATTCTTATATTTGAGAATGTAACGATTTCTAAATACACTTCCTTTACACCATCCATCTCTCTCTGCTTTAATATACACAAGATCACCAACATTTAAATCTAATAAATGTTGATGTTGTTGATATTGTTTGCTATTGAATGAATCAACAACTAGATTTTGATAATTATTATTATTATTGTTGTTAATAATAATAACAGAGCATTAATATAGAGTGTTTGATTGATGGTATAATGTTGATGTTGATGAAGTTATATAGTGATGATTTTGTAGTTTATAAATTGTTGTTGTTGTTGTTGTTATTAGAATTGTAAAGGCGCAAATTAAAGATGAGAAATAGATAATAATAATAAACATACCAATACCATACTTGTTAACAGAAACCCACTGAGACATGATAGGTTTAATGTTACTTGTGTGTTGTTGAAATTTTTTTGATTTGTGTAATGACAGTTGAAAGCAGAAATGGTTTGTCGTCGTTCTCCCACACAATTTGATCTGCGATACTCACAATGAATAATAACATTTGATTGTTTCATAATAAACTTTCAAGGCTTTTTACTTTCATTATAAAAATTATTATTAGTAGGTTGTAATAGTACAAAGACAGGTTGTAATGAGATGAAAATTCTCCAGTCTATGGAGGCTTTGACACACTTCATCAATAAAATTGCACAAAAAGCCTTGTGCGTTATTATTGTTTCCTCAAAATCATAAAGAATTTTTAAAAAAAATGTCATCATCACCAATTTCTCTCGTAAAAACAACAACACAACATGTTATTGAAAATGCTACTCATGTATCATTAAATAGGAAGGCTTTAATTAAAACATGTTCAGTTATTGCGGAAACTATTAAACAAAAATGTAAAACATCCAATTCAACATCATTAATTGAATCATTATTTATTGAATGGGACAATGATACACTTCATTATAGAAATTTAAATGAACCTGAATTAACTTGTCAATATATACTTGTACTTTCAAGTATTAATTTTTGTTTTTGGCCATTAAATGATTCTGTTAAAGATGAAAAGGATGAATTTGAATATGGTCATTTAGCATCTGGTCTTAGAAGTGTTTTACAAAATAATCCAAATGCATTTTCATCAGAAGAATTAAAACAATTAACAAGTGAAAAATTAACAGAATGGTTTAATGGTGCCAAAGTTCCATTATTAAGTGAACGTGTTAGATTAATTAGAGAAGTTGGTTTTGCACTTGAAGAACATTTTGATGGAAAAGCTTTTAATTTAATTAAATCAGCAAATAAGAGTGTTAACAAATTAGTTTCACTTGTTACTCAACATTTTCCTGGATTTAGAGATCATTGTATTTATTCTAAAACAGGTCATCAAATTCATTTCTATAAGAGAGCTCAAATTTTCTGTGCTGATATTTATGGTTGTTTTAAAGGCCAAGGAATTGGTCAATTTGATGATATTAATGATTTAACAATGTTTGCTGATTATAGAGTTCCACAATTATTGAATAGTTCAACTAATTTTATTAATGCAAATACAATTAGTGTTACAGAAGGTGGTATTATTGGTGGTAGTGATAATGTTATTGCTAATAATGATGATATTAATAGTAATGAAAATTTAGTATTGGTTTATTCTGATGAATTGAAAGAAAAAATTTCAAATTTAACAGTTTTAGAATATAGTTCACAAATGGAAGTTGAAATTAGAGCTTTTACAATTCAAGCTGTTGAAGAAATGAGAAAAGTACTTTTAGAAGAACATTCTATTAAATGTTTAAGTATTGAGATTGATTGGATGTTATGGCAAATTGGTGAAGCTAATAGAAAGACAATTAGACCTCATCATAGAACTCTTTCAGTTTATTATTAAATATTATTGTTTTAATTTGTTTATAAATATATGTTATTTTAATGTTTATTATAATATTTCAATTTTAGAGTTCTTTATCAATTAATAATGTTATATTTCAATTAAAAAGAGTTCTTTATCAATTTTAAATTATCAATTTTATAATAATATTATTCAAAGATCCTCAATTGAATTGAAGGCTTTAAAATCCAAAGTGAGGGCGGAATAACATGCACTCTAAAATTACTTCCGAAGAAAAACTTATTTAAAAAAATACATCAACAACAACAGGAAACACATTCTCTGTACCCTACCATAGTAGTATTATATTATTGTTATTATTATTAGGGTTATTTTTCAATAGTTTTACTAGTTAGGATTTTGATGTTGTTAAACCAATTTAGTCCATTCTAGAAAATCTAATAGTAATAGTTTTTGATGTCTACCTTCGCCATATCATCATCAAAGAAAAGAAAACAACCTCAAGCTAATCTTGACTTACAATCCGATCAAACTAAAAAAACCAAAGCCTATCATCATACCATTATAATTGAGGACGAAGAAGAAGTTGTCGAAATTCCAAAGCCTAAAATGACTACAACAATACCATCAACAAGTGGATTTACTAAAAACAATACAACAGCATCAACAGGAGGAGGTTTAACAAATCCATCACCTTCAGTTACACCAACAAAGAAAAAGATAACTTGTCTTAAAATCAAACCTCTGTCTTTAAAACCGACAGTATCTAACTTTGAAGAAGAAACATGGAACAAGTTAAATAACGCTGTTGTTGCCATTCAAAAAAAGGAGAAAATTTGTACTGGACAAGAAGAACTTTATCAACTTTGTTCCGATTTGGCAAGACATAAAAAATCAGAAAGTACCTATTCCAAATTGAAATTACTTTGTTCTAAACATATTGAAAATGTAATTTATGATTTAGGACATAAAGCAACAACAGATCACACAACATTTTTAAATATTGTAGTTAAAAGTTGGGAAGAATTCACTGATCAAATTAATATGATAAGATCTATTTTCTTATATTTAGATAGGTCTTATGTAATGACAATACCAGATAAATCTATTTGGGATATGAATTTACAAATATTTAAACAAAATTTAAAGATTAATGAACATTTACTTAAAAAAATAATATCTGGGATTTTAATTTTAATTAAACATGAAAGAAGTGGAGAAAGTATTGATAAATCAGTTGTTCAACGTTTAATTAGAATGTTAACATCTTTACATTTATATGAAGATGAATTTGAAAAATCATTTTTAGAAGAAACTAGATCATTTTATTCTAATGATGGTTTAAATAATATTGATAAATTAAATGTACCAGAATATTTACAATATGTTGAATCTAGATTAAGACAAGAAGTTGATAGAGTTACAAATTATTTAAGTAAATTAACAAAGAAACCTCTTATACAAATAGTAGAAAATGAATTGATAAAGAAACATGTTAAAACAATTTTAGATAAAGGATTTGAAGAATTAATGGATCTTAATCGTATTATGGATCTTAATAGAATGTATGGATTATTTAAATTAGTCAATGAACTTGATGCAATTAAAGAAGCATTTACAGTCTATTTAAAGATTAGAGGTAAAAGAATTGTTGATGATGATCAAAATGATAAAAATATGGTTCAAGATACTCTTCAATTTAAGAGTAAAATTGATCAATTACATGAACAATCTTTCCATAAGAATGAAGAATTTAAACATGCTATAAGAAAAGCCTTTGAATATTTCTTAAATATTGTTCCTAACAAACCAAGTGAACTTATTGCAAAATATATTGATGGAAAATTAAAGAATAGTAAGGGTTTAACAGATGATGAATTAGAAAGATGTATGGATAATGCTCTAACAATTTTCAAATATATTAATGGTAAAGATATATTTGAAGCATTTTATAAGAAGGATTTGGGTAAAAGATTATTATTTGGAAAGACTTCATCATATGATGCAGAAAAGACAATGATTTCTAAATTGAGAGCAGAATGTGGTACACAATTCTCAAACAAATTAGAAGGAATGTTTAAAGATATTGATATTTCAGCGGAATTAATGAAAGGATATGAAACTAGTGCAGAATTTAAGAAATTTATCAATGAAGTAGGTGAAGAAAAGGATAGAGCACTTCAAATTGCATCCTCCCTCGGTGTTAAAGTATTAACATTGAGTTATTGGCCAAATTATACACCTGATACTTTAAATTTACCAATGGAACTTTCATTATTACAAGATTCATTTAGAGATTTTTATACACACAAATATTCTGGACGTATTTTGAAATGGGTTTCAAACTTGGGACAATGTTCAATGAAAGCCTTATTCCCATGTGGTAAAAAGGAATTGATAATATCATTCTATCAAGCAGTTGTATTATTACAATTCAATTCTAAAGAAAAGATTTCTGTACGAGAACTTAAACAATCAACAGGAATTCAAGATGAAAAACAATTAATTTTAACTTTACAATCATTAGCATTCCATAAGGAAAAAATTCTTAAGAAAGAAACTAAAGGAACTCAAGTTGAAGAGAATGATATTTTCTTTGTTAATGAAGATTATTCACAATCAAAAACAAAGATTAAAATTGATTCATTCCAATTGAAAGAAACAAAGAAAGAAAGAGAAGAAACAACTGAAAAAGTTTTATTGGATCGTTCCTATGTTATTGATGCAGCAATTGTTAGAATTATGAAAACAAGAAAACAATTAACACATCAACAATTATTAACTGAAGTTTTATCTCAAGTTCGTTTTTCAATTCAAGGTCAAGATGTAAAGAAGAGAATTGAAAGTTTAATTGACAGAGAATATTTAGAAAGAGATAATAATTCACAAGCAGGTAGTGCAAATTGTATTTACCATTACGTTGCTTAATTGTACAAATACACACAACTTCCAAAGAAGATGAAATACACTCATTACATTCAATGGATTTGAATGTACTAACCACACATAACTTTCTCTCTATTAAAATAATTTATTTTCAAGTAATTTGGTGAACAGTGAGATATTTTTCACACACCAGCCACTTCTTCATCTCTTGTCTCTTCATTGTTCAACATGGGTAATTAATACCATGTTACCACATCATCATCTTGTGTTAGTCAGCTAATAACCTCCTCACTGTTTCTTTTTTAAATGTCTTTTCATAGTGTAGATTCTTTTGAGAAGTGCCATGCTCTTTTTATATCATATCATCAGTCCACACCTCTCAAATCCGCCTTCTTTTGCTGGTGTAGAAATATTTTGAACAAAAAAAACCTCAGCTAAACCCTCTTGGATTTCTTGATTAAAAATGAAGAGAACCTACGAAGATCATCTAAAGGATCAGCAACAAACATCATCATCGTCAACCAATTCATCACATCAAACCGATGAACCTCCTATAGGAACAGTAAATAATACTAGTAATAATACTATAAATTCAACATCAACTCAAATTTTGACCCAACAACATGCCTTCCATCAACCTTCTCATCAAGCAACTGTCAACAGTAATCCAATGATGATACCAATCAATAATAACAACAATACTAATAGTACGATACCATCTAATAGTCATCATAACCGAATTCAATCAAATGCTGGGATTACTTCATCATTAATTAATAATCAAGCACAACCCTCACAATCTATAAATAACTCCTCTATCAGACTTCAGCAACAAAATTTTGAACAAGCATTAAAAAAGCCTAAAATTAATCCTCAACAACAACAACAATCAACAAGTCAAATTCCAAATCATATCAATGCTAATGGTACTACTTCAACAAATATTCCAATTAATACTATTAATCCAACAATTCCAAATCTTCTTCACATGACCAATCCAATAACTTCTACCTCAATAATACCTAATAATAATTCAACTCAATTACCAACAACTAGTCAACCAACTTTAAATCCACAACCAAACTTGAATCATCCAAATCTTCCACTTATTCCAACAATTAATGGAATTCCAAATATTTCAAATTTACCACCTCTATCAATGAATAATTTCTTATTTACAACTCCACCTTTTTTACAAGCAGCAGCTGCAGCTCAAAGAAATCGATCAAATTCAAATACTTCTAATAGTGGAAATATTCCTTATCCTAATCCAACTATAACTCCTAATTTATTTATTCCAACACCTAGTAATTTAATTCCAAATCAAAGATTGAGATCAAATTCTTCTTCTAATAATTTACCAATACCACCTATTCCTATTACAAATCCAAATTTACAAAATACTTTACAAAATAGATTAAGATCAAATTCTTCATCAAATTTACCTCCTTTCTTTTTACAACAACCACCAACTAATCTAGGAAATCAATCAATTAATTCAAATCCTTCTACTCCTCAAAAGAAACCACCCATTCAACCAAATTCTTCAACTCCAAATAGTCATCTTCATCATACTCCAACCAATTCTCATCAAATTAATCATAATTCTAATAATAATTCTAATAATAATAATAATACTATCACTGCTACTAGTAGTAGTAGTGGTGGAACAAGTTCAACAACTCCATCCACTATTAATAATGGTAATAATACTAATAATACTACAACTAATAATACAAATGATCAAACAAGAAGTCAAAAATTACGTGAAACTTGGTATGAAATTTATAAAAGTTTAAAAAAATTAGAAACATTTGTAAATGGTAAAAGAGAAAGTCAAAATTTGAATGAATTAAAACCATGGGAGAATGATGAACATGTATTATTATTTACAACTATATATAATTTATGTATTTTACCTGATTCAGTTTATTATGAAGAACAATTATATAATTTATATTCAATTTATATTAAAAAATATTTACAAACAACAATATTACCAAAATTAAAAGATAAATATGGAGAAGATTTATTAAATGAAATTGTTTTTATTTGGATTAATTTTAGAGACATTTTTGTAAAATTTTGTTCCTATATATTTAAATATTTAGATCAATTTTATGTTGCTTCAAATACTAAAAGAACTTTAAAATATGAAGCTTATTATTTATTTAAAACAAGTATATTTGATCATTGTAAAGTTCAATTAAGACAAATTTTACTTGATAAAATTACACAAGATCGTAAATTTTATAATTCCGATAATTCTTATTACATTTCACAAAGACAATTATTAAAACAAACTTTACAATTATTTTCTGAAATGGATGATCCAAATATTACTTTAAATACAGGTGGTCTTCATCATGCTAATAATAATAATAATAATACTACTAATACTAATACTACACAAAGTAATAATATTGGTACAAGCAGTGGTGGTACAAGCAGTAATAATGATAATATGATTATTGATTCAACATCAAATCAATTATCATCATCATCTACACAACAACAACAACAACAACATTCAACAAGTGAGGTCTATGTTGATGAATTTGAAAAATATGCAGAGAAGGAAACAAGTGAATTTTATCATAAAATTGCTAATGAATGGATTGAAAAGTATAATTTAACAGAATATTTATTATTTGCTGAAGAATGTATTCAACAAGAACAAACTAGAATTCAAGCAATATTTCCAACTAGTTTTTCACAAAACAAGTTAATGAAATTATGTGATTTGGAATTATTGAAAAATATGCAAAAACGTTTATTAGAAATGAGTGGAAGTGGTGTTAAAATTTTAATTAGAGATGAAAAATTTGATGATTTGAAAAGATTATATCGTTTAATGAATAGATTAGAAGGTGGTTTAGATCCAATTGCTGATTTATTTAAACAATATTTAATTTTTGTTGGAAATGAATTATTTGTCAAGTATGAAAATGCTTCATCTGAAATGATTAAATCTAATGATAATAATTTAAATAATAATAATAATAATGGTAATAATAATGGTAGTACATCTAATACATCAAATAATAATAATACATCTAATAATACATCTAATAATAATATTCATATAATATCTAATGAAGTATATAGTAAAGTAGTTAGATTTTTAATTGATTCCTATGTTCAAGATTTATTAGAACTTCATCAAAAGATGAAAAATATAACAAATGGATCATTTTCAAGAAATGTAATATTTCATAAGGCCATGTCAGAAGGATTTAAACAATTTGTTAATAAGAATATAACACTTGGTCAATTTGAAATTAGAATTGTACAATTATTTGCCTATTATACAGATGATGTATTAAGAAAGAAGAGTGATGAAAAGAAATTAGATTGTATTGTTGATTTTATTCAATTCTTTTCAGATAGAGATATGTTTATTGAAGAACATCGTAAATTATTTGCTATAAGATTATTAGTAACTGATTATCAAGAATTAGAAGAAAGAATGATGATTTCTAAATTAAAATATCATTATAGAGGTGTTGCTGATACTTATAAATTAGAGAAAATGTTAACAGATAAAACAATGGCCAATGATATGAAATTAGAATTTCAAAATTATATTACAACAAATCAATTACAACTTTCATATGATGTTAATGTTACAGTTTTAACTATGGGAATGTGGCCTTTAAAAGCAAAAGAACACATGTTACTTCCAAAGGAATTTTTAGAATCACAACATTTATTTAAACAATTTTATGATTCTAGAAATGGTAAAAGAGTTTTAAAATGGGTTTATTCAAAGAGTATGGCTCAAATTCATGCTCATTATATTAATGGTAATCATTTATTTGAACTTTCTACTTTACAAGCTTCAATTTTATTACTTTTTAATGATCAATTACAATTATCTGTTAAACAAATTGAAGATTTAACTGGTTTAAATTTTGATGGTACAATTAATCAGAATAATAGTAGTAATAGTAGCAATAATAATAATAGTACCAATAATGGAATGAATCAAAGATCAAGTTCATTTGGAAGTAATACTACAGTTGATTTGAATAATAATTCAGATATTGATTTGAAACAATCAATAATTTCATTATCATCAACAAAATTTCCAATTTTAATATTTAATCAGAAGGAAATGACACTTTCATTGAATGAAAATTTTACATCTCGATCATTTAAACTTAAAATTCCATTACCAAGAATAACACAAAAAGATACACAAGGTACACAAACAAGTGTTAGTACAGATAGAGTTCATATTTTAGATGCATGTGTTGTTAGAATTATGAAAACAAGAAAGACAATGAATATTCAATCATTATTTAATGAAGTTAGTTCACAATTAATTCCAATATTTACTCCTGATGTTAAACAAATTAAGAAGAGAATTGAATCTTTACTTGAAAGAGATTTTTTGAAAAGAGATGAACAAAATAATTCAATATTACATTATGTTGCATAAATTATTACAACATTATATTCAATTTATTTTAAAAGTTGTAAAAATTTTGTTGGATGACCTCTCATTTCTGCAACTTCAAGTGGTGTTTGTCCTTTACTATTCTTTAATGTTTTATCAGCTCCTAATTTAATTAATTCTTCAATACTATTACTTCTACCAAAATATGCTGCAATATGAAGTGGTGTATCATTAAACTATTGAAATTTCATTATTATTATTCATTGGTTGATGATCTTTTGGTGATACTTACATACTATTAATATGAGTAGTAAATAATTTAATTATTAATAAACATACACTTGTACTATTAACATTAATTCCTGCTTTCACTAATATTGGAATGATTTCTGAATTACCCTTTGATGAAGCTCCATGAAGTGGATTCCACTGTGAGAATGAAAATTATCAAACTCTTTCAATTACTACATACTTCAACATGCTAGTGTCATGTCACATATATTTGTTTCTTCCAATGAAATGTTATAATACATACTTTCTTAATATTGTTGTAAGCATTAGATCATCATTTGAATAGACTTACATCTCCTATATCTAAATTAATAGAAGTCCTAGTTATTAAATAATTTACAATATCCTTATTTCCTTTAAAAGCTGCTGAAAATAGAGGTGTCTATTATTGATGATGATCATCATTACAACTATTTTAAAACATACCCACTAAAAACATCTTATTAATCATGATCGGAATGTTAAACTTACCTCAGTTTCTATTAATCCTACTTGTGAGTAAGCATTAACATCAGCAATACTACCCTCCACTAATCTTTTCACTGCAAAAAAATCTCCCTTAGTAGCGGCTTCATATAATTCTCTCGTTGGATTATTTTGTGCCATTTTTTTTAAAGAAATAACGGTAATTTAAGCTTGATAACACTACGAATTATACTACTGTTGAGGAAGACCAAGAACATGCTTTGCTTGACATCATATGCTTGGATCATATAGCTATGGAGTTATGAGATTCTCAAGATGGTCTATTTTTTGGTAATTGTCATTGTAAAAATAGTCAATTAGTATTTAAATATTCGTATTTAAGAGCAAATAGTTTGAAAATACGAAAAAAATGACAACTCTTTATCTGATTGATTTTCATACTAATGATGATAAGAGTGAAAATCAATCACCATCACAATATTTATTTAATTATTTAAAAAATAAAATCGGAATGAATTTAAAATCATTTTCAAAACAATATCATAAAATTCAAACACTTTTACATTCATCACTAAAGCTCTACACATGTTATGATATTGTAATTTATAAAGATTTAATAATTTTAGGAGGAAATAGAAAATTACATTTATTTAATAGATTTACTAGTAAATATAAAAAATCAATTAATACTTTAATATCGACACATGGTATGCATATATATGAATCATTTCTATTAATGACAGGTGTTGATACAGATGGTCATTCAAAGTGTTTTAAATTTGATTTAAATATTTTATTAACGAATGAGGAAGATGATGGATTAATTTGGAAAACTCAAGTTGGTATTTTACAAAGTTCTTGGGGCGTATCAGTTTTGGATAATTTGGTTTATGTTGTTGATTTATCTATTTTTGCATTTGATATTGAAAATGGTGAAAGAGTAAGCGATCCAATATTTGTACCTGAAATGGATATTGGAAGTGGTTTTGGAATTGTTTTCACACCAGAAAGAGAAATGGTATTATCTAGAACATCATTCTTTGCATTAGAAGCATCGAGTCCACTAGAAATGTATAAAATTAATGAACAAGATGGAAAGTGGTACCTTATTAATAAGCCAGACACAACTTTAATGGATAGAGGTTCTTATGGAATTTTCTATGAAAAATCAACAGATTTAATTTATCAAGTTGACAGAAAAGCAAAGAGAGTTAACATGTTTCAAAAACAATTTGAAAAATTAATTCGTGTAGATTTATCATTTCCACTCGATACTATTTATCATTATGCAATTGCTATTGATGAAAAAACAGGTCAATTAATTCTACCAATAGTTGATGGATCAGCTCAAATCTTTAATTAATCAGTTAGTTTATTTTTTATAATGTTTGAAATTAAACACATAATTTCTACTTAAACATTAGTTTGTGGTGTTTCAACATTAATGTTTTCAGCAGTGATATTTTCTTTCAATTCAACATCCTTTTCGGTAGCGACATCCTTATCTTCAGTAGCAACAGGAGTTTCTTGGGTAGTAGCGTTATTGGTGGTTTCAACTGGAGTGGCAGTAGCAACAGTTTGTGCTTCAATTGGCTTATTTTCCTTCAATTCAACATCATTCTTATCTTGGGTTGATTCAGACTTCTTTGGTGTAGCACCCTTCAATTCTTCAGCAATCTTTTGCTTTTTCTTTTCCTTTTGGAATTCAACAAATTCAACCCAATTCTTGAAACTTTCATCCAAATCTTCTTGATTAATATTAGCATAACCATCAACATCATGCAAAGCAACATCTATTCCAGCCTTTTCTTGTTTTTCAGAAATTCTGAAACCAAAACCTCTTGGAATGAATCTCATAATAATGAACAATGGAATACACCAAGCAGCACCCCAAGCAATAACAACAACAGCACCCAAGAATTGCATACCAAATTGTTCACCGTTACCCCAGAACAATGAACCAGTTGAAACAACATTATAAGCAGCAGAAACACCACGTGGTGATGAGAAGATACCAGCAGCAATTAAACCCCACAAACCACAACCACCATGGACTGGAACAGCATCCAAAGGATCATCAATCTTTAATTTTCTCAAAAGGAATGAAAGTCCAATATAAATAGGAGCAGCAATAATACCAATACAAACAGCTCCCCAAGGTTCAACAGTAGCACAACCAGCTGTAACAGCAACGAGACCAGCCAAAACACAATTTTGAAGATTACCAGCATCCCATACTAGGAATTTTGGAATACACAATCTAATGAAAGCACCAGTAAGACCAGCAGATGCAGCAGCTAAAACAGTATTTACTGTAGCCTTAGCAGCAACAATAGACATTCCATTAGAAATGGCAGTAGTAGAACCTCTGTGAATGAATTATTATTATAAAATTAATATTATTATCATTAATTGGTTAAATGAATTAAGGTAATTAAGGGAAATACTTACGGATTGAAACCAAACCAACCCAAGAACAATAACAAGGTACCCAAGAATTGGAAAGGAATATTGTGAGGCTTGAAGTAATTTTCATTCTTCTTAACCCATCTTCCCTTTCTTGGACCCATAATAACAGCACCACAGAGAGAGGCAACACCTCCCAAAAGGTGAACAACAGCACAACCAGCAAAATCAATAACTCCCAATGATCCAGGTCCTTCAATATCCTTCTTTAATGGAGACAACCAACCAGAAGTAGACCAGAACCAGTGAGCAACAACTGGATAAATCCAACCAGCAAAGATGGCAGCATAAATCAAATAACCATGAGTAGTGGTTCTTTCAGAAATAGCACCTGATAAAATTGTTGTAGTATCAGCAACGAAGGCCCATTCAAAGACCCAAATATGCCATGATTTATATGAACTCCTAAATAATAATTAATATCACAAGCCTTGTGGTTTGAAAAACACTTACCAAGCAGTAACGAAATCACATATTATTAATATTAATGAAAATATTATATCAAATAGGAGTAATTATTTCAGAATTTTGATGAGGACTTTTAAAAACTTACGCATTGCCTATAAAACCGTTTCTTGTTCCTGATGTGGTATCGTCACCAAAACTGTTATAGTGGATGGCATCAATCATCAGCAAGTGGATTACAATTTCTTCATCAAATAATTATTATTACTTACGCCAAACCATATCCTAGAATCCACCAAGCAATAGTGACCATACAAGTTCCTAATAAATTCTGAATTGGTTAGTATGCCATTATTTCATTGTTATTTACTAACCTTTGTTAAAATATTAACCACAGAGGTGCTTCTAACAGACCCGGCTTCCAAAAAAGAAAAACCAGTCTGCATAAGGAAGACCATCATGGTACATACCAACACCCACAAGGTATCCATGTCTGTGTGTGTTTGTGCAATCGCTGCTTCCAACGAAGCAATAGTAGTATTAGACGAGCTCATCGTGCCCTGTTTATTTCAAAGTAGTCTTCACTTGGGATGAAAAAGAGAACGTGAACGACGCTTAGTTCAATTTTTTTGTTTCAAACTTTGCGGCATTTTCAAGGATGATACGATGCTACGGCTGTTTTAGGTGATTGGCGCCAAAAGGCAAGAAAAACGGTCTGATCATTACAAAAAGGCTTTAGAGTGTAAGGGGAACTAGAAGAACAAGCACCATTAAAGGCGCACAACCATGTTTAATTTTCTAAATCAAGTGGTGAGGAGTTCAGTAGGTGTTAAGGACGGCATCATATTTGGCTATTTAATTTGTAAAGCTAAATCAATTGAATATTAACATTAATAAGGGAGTTTAATCAAGCTCAATACCAACATACCAACCACCAAGCACAGCATCTATTTCTGTTTTGGCTGCTAAAGGAGTTGTCCAACCACAATAACCACCACCTGTCAATTTAATTTTCTTATTATGTTTCTCAAATTTCCATGATCCGTTGCTTGCACAGCCATCATGATGGAATTTAGCATTGAATTTAAATCTTGTGCCAGTTAGATCACAACAAGCTTTAGCATCATCACATCCAGGTGATTCGCATCCAAAACAACTTGCATAAGGTATTTGAGTCTCACTTTCAGGGTGGTGGGAACATCTTCCTGTTGATCTAGTGAAACGATAATCAGATGTATGGATAAGCATTGTCTTTGGATCAACCCTCAATTTAAACCATCTAGTAATCACGTCTGTATTCCCAGGATGAGGCCAATCCATCCTATGTGGTATTTTGTATGTTGAATAGTTTGTATCAAATTGGACAAGGCTTATGTAGTATTGATTTGGTTTTCCTTGATATAATTTAATAGTAGCTTTCGGAAAGTTGACCATTTGATATCTGTAGTCATAACAAATTGTTTTCAGAGATTTACAGGTTAGCATCAATGATCTCCATGTCTTGTCATCATCTTCAATCATTAAAAAGATGGTGAGAAGAATTTCATCAGGCAATTCAAGCATTTTATTTTATGTAATTTCTTAAACCAATTTTTATGAACTTTTGAAATCTCTCTGATGAACCATTTTTTAAGAAACATTTGGGGTTTTTAAGAACTGCATGAGATTATCCAACAATTTTCTGGGCTGGATTTTGATTAATAGCCACATTCTAATAAGCCAAGTTGACAATGCAACGAATTTCCATATAAAAGTGGAAACTAAAAATCAAAAAAATGACAAGACACCAAAGCAAAGAATCGTTGGTGGCAGAGTTATACTATGCAGCAAATTCCTTCCCGAGTGCACATAAATTTGAAGTATTAGTATTAGATGAGAGACATCTTTATTCTAGTGAATGTCTTGTTAGTCGTCCATTATCAAATCATCCTTCCTATAATTTAAAAAATTATGATAGATATTCTAATGATGAAATTAGATATTATAGTCCTATTCAGATATTTTTATTTGATCAATGTGCAAAAGGAAGTGTTTTAGAGATTAGTCAAATTGATTTTGTTGATATTAACAGTAAGAATCAGATTCGAGCTTGGCAGTCAACTAATATTCGAAGTGATTGTTTAGGATTAGAGAGGATTAATAGAATGTTGAATAATGTAACCACCCATTGGATAACTATGGATATAAAAACACTTTCAAATCAGAAATATGATCAACTTGAGATTACAAAGAGTGAAATGTTGGTAGATTTACCAATTGAAATCAAATATGAAATAATCACATTCATTCCAACTTATTCAAAACCAGAAAGAATCAAAATGATGGAAAGAAATGTGAAAATAACTTGTGAGCAAATGGGCATTAGCCAAGATGAATTTTATGAAAAACATTGTGATGATGATTGTAATACTAGACTATGGGAAAAGAAATTAAATCCAGCCTGTATGAAAAGAGTGGATAATGAATTTATGACTTGTGTCAAGATGAGATTGATTAATAGAGAATATGCTTTAATGATGAAAAAACGAATTTTACAATTGGATACTCTATATATTTATGATGATGATTTTGGAGAAAGAAAATATGTTAGAGCTAGTTTAGAATTATCAAAAAGAGAATTTATGAAAAATCCCTTAACTGATTCATTGTACATTATGCATCCTAAAATTAATAGAAAAGATCTTTGCCTTACTAATTATAACAAACTTAGATACATTCGATGTGCTCCAATTTTGAATGAAATAAGCGAGGTATATTCTCTCAACCATTTCTCAGCTTTTGGATTGAAAGAAGTACGAATTCCATTGATGAATAGAATTGATTTTTGTGACAATAGAAAAGAATTGAAAATTTATAGACCAACAGTAATGATACAAGATTTAGTAGACTTAAGAGGATTATTCGAACAAAAATTGGATATCTACTGTTTATTTGTTGATGCAAGAATTACTCTTAGATTTGTTGAGTATTTCAACAATTCAGAGAGCTACCAAATTACTCTTCACAAAAGAGATTTTTGTAAGAGAATTAGCTATGAGGAAGAGGGCAAACCCGTTATTGAAGTGAATTTGTTTGAATTGACTGAATATCATCCACTAATGTTCTCACAAATGACCAGTGAACATTCGTTTTACCGTTTAGATCTTTCAAATATGAAAAAAATGTTGGACTCTATTTTCAAACATGGACATTCCTTATTTGAATGTTATATACCTGAATTGCATTATTTTTATACTGCTTTTGAAGCTCCAACATTCTTACAACCTTACACTAATTATCTTCGAAGTACTTTTCAAAAATATACTCTTGATTTTAAACCATGTTTGGATTTTAATTTCGACCCAATTACTAAAATGGAAAAATATAGAGCTATTGATGTACTTAGAAACTCTCTCTCCTTCAACAAAAACAATGCTGAAGATTATTGTATCATAATATTGGATAAGGCTTGGATAATTTTTAAGGATAACAATAACTTGAGAAGTTATTTCTTTAGACCCTATTTGTCCTTTTTGAATACTTATCAACTTTTTTCTCATATCACAGGGGATGATTTTGGAATAGATTGCATGGAAGAAGAAGAGCTTGCCTATCAAGATGAACATGGTTCAACACTTCTTCATCAGTTTGCAAGTGATAAATTTGATTTGGATTATGAGGTTGTAGAAGAAATATTGGAATGCTATCCAAATTTATTGAGTATTTGCAATAATGAAGGACAAATGCCGAGTGAAGTATCAGGAGCAGGACAAAAATTTATTTCACATATTATGGAGAGGAACGAAATTGTTGTAAACGAAAAGTGGTATAGAATCAACCCCTACGAAAAACCAAATAAGAAACAAAAACGAATTGACTATTTTCTAAATGTAAAGTAAATTATGTTATTGTTAAAGTATTTGCTTTAATGTTTGTGTTCCCACTCATTTTTGAAAGTGAGTAAATCTCTTTCATTTGGTTCCCACCAATTTAATTCTGAATGAGGAGCTGCACAAGATTCATCACCACAATGATAATGATGGTGGTGATCCCCTAATTGATCGTACTCTTGGTAATATCCAAGACCAGAACGAGGATCATCTTCATGAGATGCTACATTTCTTCCCAACAATCCTGTTGTGAACTTATCACGACTTAAAACGTCGTTTAATAATTTTTGGTCTTCTGATAATCTTGGAATCATTTGATTAAGAATTGCAGTTGAAATCATGTAGTTTTGAGCCTTCTTGTCATTTTCAGAAAGAATTTCTTTCATTGACAAATATAAAGGTAAGTAAAGTTGATAATTTGGTCTTAATCCATGTTTATCCTCCAAGTCAACAATAAAATTGAAACATTCATCAAATTTCTCATTTTCAATAAAACAATTCACAATATCTCTATATGTTTTGTAATCTAATGTAAATTTAAATTGACTATGAACACTGTTAACCAAATGTAAAGCAAATGGTAAATAGCCAAAATAACATGAAATATTAATTAATTCCAAATAAACTCCTAAATTATTCTTCTCTTCTCCTTTCTTTAAAGTTTCCGATAGTTTAGCAAGTGAATTAATAAGAGTGACATCATGAATTGTATTCTTTGTTGATCCTCTTCTAGTCTTGGATACATATTGATAGATTAGTCTATCTAATTCTTTCAAGTATTTACTTGATCCTTTTGGAAGATGAGATGGCACTTTATTTCTAATAATTTCCCAAGATTTAATTTCCATATCATTAATTTCGGAATTATCCGATGCAAATAATTTACTATTATGAGTAGCAAAATGTTGTTGTTGTACAACTACTCTTGTAATTAACAAGTTATTATTCATCATGTAATTATTTAAAATATTGGAAGGCTTCTTATTGAGGCATGATGATTGCCTAGCCATGAATTGAAATAACTGTGCAGTGGATCTTCTCATTTTTTTTCTTTTAAATTTTTCATTTCCATCCAATCAATTAACAGATAAAATCCTAACGAAAATTTATTAAACACATCAAGTCAAAAGTAAATATATTAAAATATTAAAATATTTAATTGTGTGTTTCAATACAATGTAATCTTTAAGGAACAATGAAATTAGCAGTATTTGAAAAACAATAAAATTTCGGAAGTTGAGCTCGAAGGAATCTTTCGGAAGTATAGGAAACCAATTTCCTATTCTAATAATAAATATTCTGTTCAAAAAGTGAATTCGTTCAAATTCAACCAACAACTCAAAAAAACAAATGCCCAAAAGCACATCACGTGGTGGTAGCACAAATACACTGCAGCAACAACAACAATCAGATGATTCAGAGCAATCAACAACAACAACTTCACCTCCCGATAATGATACCAACAATACAAAAAACAAACGTGTCGTTAAAACACCCTATACTAAAAGAGCCTGTATAAGTTGCCACAAGGCTAAAGTTAAATGTTCTCATGAGAGACCATGTCAGAGATGTATTACCAAACATATTGAATGTGTTGATTATGTTCCTGTTCAACAGCAACAGCAACAGCAGCAACAACAACATCAACAACACAACAACAATTAGCCTTGATTCCTAATCACCAATTTTGTCCCATGATTTTACTTCCAACAACAGCTGGAGGAGTTGGTGCTTTTAATGCAGCAGCCATGTTTCATCATCATAATTTAGTAATGCCAACAACAACAGGAGCTGGTTCTAATCCAGCTGCACTTGCACTTCAACCAACAACAACCACTAGTACTAGTACAGGCTCATCTACAAATTTTGTGAATGGTTATCCTGCCTCTTCTTTGGCAGCAGCAAGTTTCAATCAAATTGTTGATGTAACCGATTCAATAAATAACAACCATCATACTACAACATCATTGGTCACTACACCTTCTTCATCATCATCAAATTTATTAAATAATTATCATCATTATCATCAAAATAATAGTGGTGGTGCTGATTTAATGATGATGGATGGAAATGTTGGAGATGATTCACCATTCCTTTCTAAACATTCACCTGGATTGTTTTTCAATGAACATAGCATGAATGATGACCTTTTTTCAACTTCTCCACTTCCTCATCATAATTCTGGTCATAACTCAACTGGATTTAATCATCGTTCAATTATTAATGATGAAGGTATTGACGAATCCATTGTTGCTTCTGAATTGGTTAAAGATGATGAGGAAATTAATCAAGCTGATAGTACAAGTTTAGTTGACAATTCCACAGCTATGGAGCTTCAACCATACAAGTCAAATCCTTCAATTCATCATAATAATAATAATGATATTACTCATTTGGGTAATTTAATATGTATGGTACTTCAAAGACAGGACAAACAAGCTAGAGATTTGAAAGAATTGAAAGATGACATTATTGAGATTAAGAAATATCTCATGCCAAAAGGTTCAAATAATAATAATGGAAGAAAATCATCTGCCTTAAGACCAATTGATTGAATGAAGAGATTAGAATAAGTTATTGGCTTGGAATAATTTTGAAACAGTTGGTACTGATGATGTAGAATATAGCCTCAATGAAAAGGTTGAATTCAAAACATCTATCTAGAGAATGGAGAACATAAATTTTATTTTTTGACAATTTTTCTTCGCGTTCAATTACAATGAAGAATACTGATAAGTGAAGAAACAATAATTAGAATATTCTTCTTAAGAAAATCAATGGAGAAAAAATTTGAAATCTTGGAAATAGTTTTTCATTTTGTAATTTTAGACGGGAAGCCTGCCAGGAATATGGCGACAATCCCGCTACAGTCTTTGACTGTATGAACGGTGAAGGCAACGAATCTATTGATTGTTGGTTCAGTAAGTTTGTTGTTTTGAAAAGCTTGCTACGTGACCATTTATTTATCATCTTTGAATTTTATCTATTTAGAAAGAGAAACTTGTGGTTGATAAATAAACGATCAAATTTATCCAAAACAAAAAAACAATTTTAACAATAATCAAAATACCAACTCCACCTCCACCAGCTAACATTGTTCCAATCAAGAAGTGTAGAAGAGCAACAATTCTCTGCCTATGAACTAGCACAACTTTCGGCAGTTTCTGCTATGGTTCAAGGTGAAATTAAAGGAATTCCATTGGGTGCCAAGGTTACCGCCAAGAAACCAACCAAGGAATGCATTGATGTAAGAGAAGCCGTAGGACAACAAATTTCTCAAGTTGTCTTAAATTCGAGTCAAAGTGCTGATGATTTTTGACCAATTCTACATTTGCATTGTGGGAATTGTTGTGCAATAATGGATTCGAATTGAAGGAGGCTAATATGATGACAATCCTATTTGACAAGTTTGAATTATGAGATATCAATGTTTTCATTTATAATTTACTGGATAACCAATCCAAACCTTCGAATAATCCAGTGCCAGACAGGGCACTACATGGTTGTATAAACCATTCTTGCTTAATCTCGTGTAATTTCAAAGTATTGACCATATCTTTAACATTGGCAGCTCTTGGCAAATCTTGCTTATTAGCCCACACCAATAACTTGGCATCTTTCAACAGATCATCCTGCATAACTTCCCGTAAGGTTTCGGCAGCTTCTTTAAATCTCTCATTATCATTGGAATCGACAATGAAAATGATAGCATTCGTCGATTGATAATAGTGTCTCCATAACTTTCTAATCTTATCCTGACCACCAATATCAAACACTCTAAAAGTTACCTTCTTATATTGTAACACTTCAGCATTGAAACCAATGGTTGGAATGGTGCTGACATTTTCATCTAATTGAATCTTATATAGAGCTGAAGTTTTACCAGCTGCATCCAAACCAAGGAATAGAATCTTGGCTTCCTTATTTTCGAATAAACCTCTGAGCCATCCAGAGAAGAATTGACCAATCTTTTTGAAAAAGTCCATTTTGTTTGAGTTGTTAGAATTGTTATAAGTTGTTAGTTGAATTGCTTGTTTGCAAATTGTCTTTTTTTTCCAAGAATATCATTCAATGTGCATTATTTGAATGAAAATGTGTCTTCATTATCAGCATTTTAATTTCGGAGATGTTGACATCATACTTTTTGTAATGATGATGAAAATTTCGTCATCATGCTTAAAAATAGATAGAAGAATTGTAAAATGAACCATGAAAACATTATGTGAACTTTAAAAACACTTTCTACGTATGATCCAACCTCTTCATATGGCAAACATTGCTCTTAAGAATATTAGGAAGTGAAGTGCAAATTAAAATTTTTACAGAGGTAAAAAGGCATGGGTTTCACCAACACTTCAGATAAATGAGCTGATAGTGATGTTAGAATTACACTACACGCTCAAATTTAGTAAGTGTTCACAATCTCTCTAACCTTCAGATTGTTTAAACACAGGTAATGTTCACTGCCTTATGGTTAATTCTTTTTTTTAAAACAGACTTGAAATCATTTCCACTTATTCAGAAAGGACATTGGTCTAAGGTGAATTAAGGAATTTTTTCAATATGAATGTAATGTAATGTTACAGTCATCATTCACTGGTGGTTTTTCAATCACAGGCAAAACTCTCGTTCATACCTTGGGTACACTTTTACAAACAAATTGATCCCCGGTCACTAAACCAACAAACAAAAATATTGGAACTATGAACACTTCTTAAAAAGGATTGAATCCCAACACTCTCATTTTTTTTCTCAAACCACATCTCTTCCAATACTCAATCAAGTCAACAAAAGAAATTAGAAATATTTATCATCAACTTCCTCTTAAATCTAAAAGACTACAGCACCACAGGTTCCCAAGTTGTCTCCAACCTCAGTACTGATATGGCTAGACGATGCTTAACTTCTCAAATCGGACGGGATGAGGTGTATTCATCGTGATATGGCCGTAGCCATTCATCTTAATACAATCAATAAAAAGAAGGAGTTTGTGACCTTGAGTAGTGCTGGGAGTGGTCCAGGTTCTTCATCTTCTTTGGAAATTAATCCATACCATCACAAACCTTCACAAGATGGCACATCTTAATATTTACAAAATACACCACTTCTTCAATTCGGATTCACTTTCAATTTGATACTCGAGTTTTTTATTTTTCTTCTACATCCAAAACTTCGTGTATATCTGTGACTGTGTCTGAAGTCGACTTGACGTAAATTGAAGAATCAGAAGTTCTGAATACTCTATAACGACGCCATCCACTGCCTGAAGGTACCTGCATTGTATCGAAATTAATGATTTTACCATTATTTAACACATATTCTTCCTGACCTCCCTTATTATAGAGTCTGTAAGCAGTTTCGACTTTTTTGGATTCTTCTGCATTCAGAGTTGTTCTATATCCTCTTCCTGATATATGCCAAATATATTTACTCATCTTTTTCTTTCCTTGTGCTTTGCACTCAGTTTCAGCATGAGTATATGCATCTTTGAAAAAGTTCAGTTTGTGTGGATGGAAACTTCCTACAACATATTGACGACCTGGGTCATAGGTTATCCATTCCAAGTGTAGTGGCAGGTCACTTTTTGGTTGTGTTGTTGAAATTATTTCATTAATGTTATTTAACGAATATTCAAAGAATAATTTCTTTTTGGCTTCTTCAATAAGATATTCTGTCCTGCTGTTAATATGTTCGAAATATTGACTAGCTGTAACAAACTGTTGTTCATTTGAACCAAAGAAGTAACGACGTGAAACATTGACTTGCACATAGTCATGGTATTTGGACTTGGAGATCATTTTTTCAGCAGAGTCAACATCCTTTCCTCCTCCAATACTTTTAAGGCCAGCTCTAAATTTTGAATGCTTATAAGAGTGTCTGAGAAGGAGAATTTTTGCAAGACCAGTCACATTGCTAAGCTTTGCCACCGTTTTTGGTTGAACATATCTTCTTCTATTTGGTTTATAAAAGCAATCCGTAATTAAAAGATCGTTCTGGATACGTTTTTCATCAAACCCAGCCACACCTATTCTAAAACCTCTTAGTGCATATTTTGCGAGTCTTAGTTCGTATCTAAATTGACAATGTTACATAGTACAATTATAATGATACTTACGTAGTTGATTGACGATCTGGATCCACAATATTACATCTTGTTTTGATTGCTTGAATGGCTCTTGGTAACGCATAGACTTGAGAGCCATCAAAGCCAACACAACAGCAATTCACATCAAAACCCATTAACACTTCAGCCTTTTGTTTACCAAAAGATTTGTAAATTCTCAAAATTATTAAAACTTACTGGAGCTTTGTAAATTCTCAAAATCACTTGCACTGTTCTTACAGAGCTAATAAATTTAAATGTAATAGCATTTTCAGTTCTAAGCAACAAGATATCTTCATGGCTCTCTTCTCCTGTTTTTCTTGCGTAATTTGGAATGTCAGCTAAATTCTTTTTAAATAAATTATAAAGGTAGACTATTTTGTTTTCAGCTTCCTTTTCATTTAATCCATAGAGGAATAAATCAATATCACTATTTTTCCAATATGATTTTTGGAAATATTCGAAAAGTTGTTTGTCTAAATCTTTTTCTTTTTCTTGTGTTACATTGCCGAAGAATGAGTAATGGGAAACTGGCTCACTTTCTTCAGAAGATGAAGATGTAAAATAACCATCTGTATCTACTTGATCTTGATCAGATTCAGAACCATCATCTTCTTCATATAATATCTTTTTTTTTGGCTTTTCTATGCTAATAGGTGTGGAGAATCTGCTTCTAAACCTCCTGTTCCTATTGGATTCTATCAAGTCCTCTCTTTCAAGATCAGCTTTTAACATACAAGCCAAAATACCACCACCTAATTTAAATATTAAGTATTATAGAATTGAAGTGATACATACCAGCAACAAACACATTTGACCAATCCATGTCCTTAAAGATGCCACATGTTAAGGCATTAAATTGCGTGAAAAATTCTGCTCTTGTAGAGCAGAGTTTTGGGACTGGAGGAAGCAATAAATTTGAAAACTCATTGATAAGCTCAGAAGCCTAAAAGGAAAAATACAAAAATTACAATTATGAAAAATACAAAATACTTACCTCAATTGGATTTTCAAAGTCAAAGATCATAGGAACAGTTTGAGGGGGATCACATTGATCGAACAATGTTCTTGTGGCGTGTTCGCTACCGAATACATTAACCAAATGAATGTAAGGATCAGCTAAAATTGGATTTTCTCTTTCTGAGACATAAAGATTTCTCAAAAAGTCTTCGTCCTTCTTGATTTTAAGATTTTCAGCACCAACATCCTCAATAGGATATCGAAGAGGATCTAAAAATTCCAAAAGTCCCTTAAGTTTAAACTCTCTGGCTTCCTTGTAAACAAGTTTTCTCTTTGATATGTCTTTTGGGACAGAGTTAAACGTGGCACTCTCCAAAAATTCAAAGACAACAGAGAATATTTCACTATCTCTGTCAAGGAAAATTTCATTATTGGAGCTTGCAAGAGCAAGTTGTGGAAAGATGCTTTCTGTGTGCACAAGTAACTTTTCAATACCACAGACAAATTTCACACCTCTAACATTGAAAGTAATTGGTTCTTTTTTGAGAGAGGCTTCCCTTTGTCTAAGCTCTTCTCTTTCCTTTTCTATCTCATCCTCAGTCTTTTTCATAAATTCATCCATAACTGTCTTTTCCTGTAGAGTAAGTTGTTTGAACTTTTCCAACCATTTTTCATCACTTGCATCTTGGTCAGAATCGAGATTAGTTTTCTTTGAAACTGGTTTAGGTTTTACTACTTCGTCGACCATTTCATTATTTGATTCATTAGGTTTGTTATTATTTTGGTCAGCATTGAATTCTTTAATTAGATTTGCAATTTTGGCACTCAACTTGCCTGTACCAAAGTAATCAGATTCCACCAATAATTCCTTTAACTTTTCAATATTTTCTTCATTAGAATTTTCCCAAAGACCAACATAATTTGTACTTCCTAAAAAAGATCAAAAAGAACTATTTCTAAAACATACCTGTACGAATGTGTTCTAAAATTATTGGAAAATACTCTGGATTACTATCATTCAACAAAATACATCCATTCTCATCAGTGTCAACCTTAAAATCAGAATTCAACATGGTCTTGATCATGTTATCTCTCTTATTGAGAGTAGACATTGAAGTGATGAACATTTTCCCTCCAACCATCAATTTAATAATATTTTCACCCGATTGCAAAATTTCCTTCACCTTGTTATTATGATACGCACTATTACTACTGCTACTATTATCTTTTCCTGCCTTTTCCAATACTTCAAGTTCCCTTCTCTTTTGTTGATTCTTTCTACGTTCTTCATCAATTTTATAGAGTGCATCAATTCTAACTTTCTCTAATTCTTCTCTATCGATGATATATTGCGGATCATGAGATGATCTACGTGGCAGAGTTTCATCCCCCGCGGCAGATGTGTAATCCTCAGCCTTTCTCTTCTTGGCTTGTTGAAGCATTTTTTTTAACTTGTCATTTTAAAAATTTCTTACAGGTAAAGGATTTTGTAATCAACTAAAAAATTAACTTGATTTTTAAAAAATGGGTTTTGATAGCGAAAGTGAGGAGAGTTATCATTCCTCATCATCGGAATCATACTCCCCCATTGGTAGTAGCTATAATTCCAACAATTTTCGAAAGAAAAGTAAAGCAACTAAACGTATACTTGATGAACAAGAAATTTCACCTGTTCCGAAGAAAACAAAAACTTTTGAATATGTAAATATACTAGATCTAATTCCTGATGATGTACTATTTCATAGTATTCTTTTATTTCTACCACTTGGGAAATTATTAAAAATTAGGCTTGTTTGTAAATATTTGGATAGATTGATTTTGACAAAATGGTTATCCGAATCAAATTGTAAATTTATTCCGATTTTAAAATCACAACAACATAATATTCGCTATTGTTGTGATTTTACAAATGTGATGGTGGAATTCGCACCAGCTCAAGAATTATTGAAATTTTATTCCAAGTTTCAAAATGTGATGAATTTATATGGCAAAGATTTAATTGATTGTTATTTGATGAAAGATGTTCCCTTCACAAGATTGGAATCACTTTATTTAATTAGATGTAATTTGGGTGGAGCTGATGCTTTACTTTTATTTCAATCCAATCATTTATCAAATTTGAAAACAATTTGTATAGATAACAATCGCTTGAGAGGTGATGGAAATTTTAATTTAATTCTCAATAGAAATAATTTCCCAAAACTTGAAACATTATCAGTAACTTCAAATTATCTTTCAGATGATTGTACTGTTCTATTTAGAAATGAAAATGTTTCAAATCTTCCAATTAATTTTCACACTTTAATTATTGATGATAATAAGATAACAAGTGCTGGACAATTCACATTACTTACAAATGAAAAATTAAGAATATTATCCATTGATGGAAAAAATAATAACTATTTCCATTTTACTGAACCTTTAAAATTGAAATATCTGAAAGTGAAATCAACATTTATTCATAATACTGAAATGAGTTGTAACACAATAATTTCAGAGAACGGAGCTGATTTTCCTAAATTAGAGAATGGAATGTATTTGGAATACTTATCTGTTAGGAGATTAGTGTTTTCTTCGAATCTTGAATACTATTTTGATAATCACTTCACGAATGATTCAATGAAGAGTATTCCTGAAAAATATTGTTATATCAACAAACTTCTCAAACAATCATCTACAACAAGAAAAAGGCGAGGGGAGCTTTTTGAATTAAAGAAGGAATGGGAAAACGCTGTTCGTGAGTACAAATCCACAAAGTCACATGATAGAATTGCATTTATATATTATAGCAAAATGAATCCTCCAAATTATGAACATGCACTTTCCAATTTCATACAGTTTAATCTGTTAAATTTGGAAACAAATCAATTCAGTGAAGAAATTGCAATTTGTTACTTTAAAACAGGGAGCTTTGAAATGGCTCACACTTATTTTGAAAAAGTTTTATCCAAGTTATCTCCAAAATCATTGGAATTACTGGGAATTTGCTGCTATCACCTTAAAAAATATTCAAAAGCAATTGAATACCTTTCCAAATACGACCTTACTGAAGAAGAGTCAAAAATTATTTTAGCATACTCGATACTTGAGGGAGATATCACAAAGAAAGACATGGCTTTAGAGCTGTTACTAGATTTAGCAAAGCGAAGAAATAACGAGGCCATCTATTTTCTAGGATCAATTTACGAAAATGGATTATACTCTTTTGAAAAGAATTTAGAAAAAACCATTCAGTTCTATTTATTACTAGAAAATGACGACTTGGCAAACTTGAGTCTTGGTAAAATTTATTCAAATTTAGACAAGGAAAAGTCCATTAAGGTGTTGAGGAAAGTGAATGAGAGTTTTGAACGATACGGAGAAGTTTCATGTATGTTGGCAATATTATTGAAAGATGTCAACCAAGAGGAGTCGTATAAGTTTCTCGTCAAAAGTGCAAGATTAGAGTTTCAAGACTGTCTGCAACCCATTGCTGATCACTTATGCAGTTCAATATCATATGATTGGAGCTTTGTTCTTCCTTCAGAGTACACACTCACAAAAACAAACCTTCCAAAGTGTAAAGACTTGTTCAAAAAGTATTTCTCTCATACTTTTGTCTCACCTGAAAAAAATTACAAATTGATATCAATAGTTAACAGAAATTTTAATGATAATAATTTTGATTTAATCAAAATTACACCAATCCAAATGGCAAGATTCTTATTCTTCTTGGGAAAATTCAACAAATGTAAGAAATATTACGAGAAACTTGTGAATTGTAATGAGGAAGCTGAGAAATTCCTTCTTTTTTTCCTTTGGCTTACTGAACATGACATACCTGAGTATATGGTATCAGTCATTGAAAAACATTTGGAAACTAATATGTATGCCCAATATTTGTACGTGAAACTCAATTTCGATAGCAATAAGGCCAAAGTCATTTTTGAAAGATGCAAGCACTTGTTTGATTTGACAAATTTTGAAATAATTATTTCTATGAATATTATTGACGATGAAAGAGTTGTGAGCCTTTGTAAATCCTGTTTAATGTCCTATCCAGTCCCAGTTATTGAAAGGATTATTAGTTATAGTATTGAAAGAGATTTAATAGATTTTCAACAATTTTTAGTTTCCACTTTGGAAGATCATTATGAATTCGATGAATCAATCATTCCAATAGAATGTATCCGACTTCTTAGGGAAGGGAAAGAAACAGATTTACTAAGATCACTTTTTCTTTCATACCCAAACAAGAAAGTTTTTCATACATGTCTAAAGCAAATAAGCAACAAATCAACAAATGAAATTTATGATCTTTTGCTCAACTTTCAAGAATATACTCAAGATGAAACTGATGTACCAATTAAGTGCTTTTATTCAGAATTAGTATGGGTATTATTTATCAATGGAAGAAATTCAAAAGCATTAGAATATTCTAAATTGGTATTTTCATCAGATCAAGTACTGGAAAAAATATTAACAAACAGTTATGAACCAGTCCAATATTTAATAGGAATGCACCAAAGCAATTACTCACTTATATCAAAGAAAATATATTTACAAAAGCATCCAAACATTTCAACAATTTTCCAATATTCTAACAATATATCTACCCTTATTTCTCACTCAATTGAAGAACAAATAATTCAGAGTCATCAATTTGAGTTAATATTTGATGAGGTAATGAAATACAATTTGTCCAATAGAAATTTTGCAGACATTGCCTTTTCTATGAAAATGGGAAAGAAAGCAATTGAATATTACGAGAAATGTTCAGGTTTCTCAAATATTGGTCTTATCTACAGTCAAGGATTTCCTGGTATCCCTATTGACTATCATTTAGCCATAAAGAACTTTAAGAAGGCAGTTCATTTTGAAAAAGACACACCAAGCTACTTTTACAATTTAGGATGTTGCTATTTGGAATTGAGTCAGTATGCTGCAGCAATCAATTACTTCTCCAAAACAACCTTCTTTAAAAGCTACATCAATATGGCAAAATGTTTCATTGCTACACAGCAGTATGCTTCTGCATTGGAAAATTTGAAAATGGTTAATATTCATCAAGTGGATGCAATCATCAAATTTAATTATGGAAATTGTTATGAAGAATTGTGCTACAAACTCAATAACAAGGAATATGGTACAATAGCCATTGAAATATTTACGATGATTCAAGATGCTCATTCCGAAGCAAAGCAACATTTAGACAAATTACACAATTTCCTTGAAACTATCAAATTTATTACTCCAACTGAAGTTGTACCATCTTGCACTTTAGAGTTTGATGAGGAATGATCACTTATTATAATTTGATAGTTTAAATACGTTAATGCACAAACAGAGGATCCTTAGGATACTCACCTTCCCTAAAAAGCACTCTTGCATCTACAGTTGAAATTTTGTAATCTCAATTCCAGCCGTAGTGGGAGCTCGTCCAATAATGGTCACGCCGGAACATAGCCTTACGAGTGTGGGCCATTGTTTTCACAGCCATTTTCATCATTTTCCGGAAAGGCCAACAAGAAATTTTTGAAGTTGCATCATGTGTTTCAATCAATTTCTTGCGTGTGTATTATAACCAAGCAAACAACAGAAGAGGAGATGCAAAAAACAATTCATTCTCTACCCGGAGGAAAATCCACTTCCTTCTCCTATCCGGAAGTCCATGTTGGGCAAGCTAAAAGATTAATCGTTTGTTGTTGACCGATTAAAAAAATGCTTCATCACCATGAATCACAAACACACATGATTAATCACGACAATCCTGTTGTCAATTCGAGTAGTCTTGACTTGGAGGCTAGTGAGAATGTTGTCAGAGCCTCTACTTCTATTGATAATGGCTTGGGACAACAAGAACAAATTGAACAACAACAACAAGAACAAAAGAATCATCACTCCACTCCATCAGGAGGACATGGAGCAGCACATCATTCCCATTGGGGTGCTGAGAATATTACCTTTCTAGTTGGTATGTTATTCTGTCTTTTATTGTTATAATAACACTATTGGTGGTGTCATGATAATAATAATTTATTAATGATGATATTAATATGTGTGATTGTTTAGTTGTTGGTGTTTTTCAAGTAATTTTCCTTGTTTTATTCTGGGTATTCTTTGATTATGAACATTCTGTTACCAATTCAACAGAGACAACTCTTGCCCATTTGAATGAAGAAGCACACGCTGATGTTGTTCACTATTATAAACCAATGCTTGACGTTGGTATTATGGTGTTCGTTGGTTTCGGATTCTTGATGACTTTCTTGAGAAAGTACGGTTACAGTGCTTTTGGACTAAACTTTTTCATTTCAGGTAAGTAAACTTGAGAATTTCCAATTATTCATCACCAACTAATGCAGCATTTATTTTCCAATGGGGTATTTTGAATCAAGCTTTTTGGAGAGCTGGTGTTAATAAGGGTTTCCCAATTACTGGAGATCAAATTGGTGTTTCTAATCCAAGATGGATGGTTCACTTTGAATTGCAAGATTTAGTTGAAGGACATTTTGCTGCTGCTTCATTCCTTGTTTCTGTAAGTATTCTTAGTTGACATTTAAAATTGATTGTGAATAATTTAATAGTTTGGTGTTATTATCGGAAAGGTTACTCCATTGCAATTGACTATTGCTGGTTTAATTCATACTTTCTTCTATGCTTTGAATTATTATATCGGAACTTGGGTTTTGAAAGCATCAGATATTGGTGGATCTATGTTTATTCACTTGTTCGGAGCTGTTTTCGGATTACTCTGTTCTTTCGTATTATGGAATAAGAAAGCTCTGAAAGGACATCCTTTGCAATCATCACGTTATACTTCTGACTTTTTCTCATTAATTGGTACAATCTTCTTGTTCCTTTGTTGGCCTTCCTTCAATGCTGCTTTAAGGTATGTTTTGTATTTGTTGTAAATTGGTTTAACACATTTTTATAGTCCTGAGGGTACAACTCAATATCGTGCCTTTATTAACACAATCTTGTCATTGATGGGATCAGCTGTTGCCTCTTTCTTCTGCAGTAGATTAGTCAGAGGAGGTTTATTTGCTATGGAAGATATTCAAAATGGTACATTGGCAGGTGGTGTTGCTATTGGAGCTGTTGCTGATTTTGTAATTCTTCCTGGAGGTGCATTGACTGTTGGTGTTGTTTCTGGTTTTATTAGTGTTTTCGGATTCAGATTCTTCACTCCAAACATGAGAAAGTATCTTAAATTACATGACACTTGTGGAGTTTTCAACTTGCATTGTGTTCCTGGTTTTATTGGTGGTGTTGGTGCCATTATTGCTACTGGTGTTGCTGCTGCTCAAAGATCATCTTATGGAGCTGTTTATGATAAGATGTTTGCTAATGGAACTCATCAATGGGGTTATCAATTTGCTACTTTGGCAATCACTATTGGTATTGCCATTATTGGAGGTGTTGTTGCTGGCTTAGTTATTAGATGGTTGTTCCCTGAAAAGAGTGTCTTTAATGATGAAGCATTCTGGGAAGTTCCTGAAGATAGTTTGGAGTACGAAAGCGAGGAAGAAGAACAAGCTCCAAAGAAAGTTTCTACTGATATTGAATTGAAATCTGTCAATGTTTAATTTTGACAACAGTTTTGTAGAGAATTATAGTACGTGTACATATTCGTAATCCAAGTATTCTTGGATTGTGTCTAATTAGCATTAGCACAATTAACTTATTTAACTTATTACAATAAAATTAATTTATTAATAAATTCGTTGTCACCGAGATCCAGATGAAACGTTAATTTCCACATTTCCAAATAATTCCAAGTCAGGTAAATCCTCAAAGTTAAAATCACCATTAAAGGACATTGGTTCAGAAAATGAAATCGAAACCGTATCCAGTTCTGGTAAAGGGTTAGCAGTGATATTCACTGACCCCATTGAAATATTATCAATTGGAGTGAAAGGAATGAAACTAGCATCCAAAACTTGAGCATTTGACAAATTGTGATATCTTTCAAAATCATCATTCACAATGTCAGCACTAATAATTGATGCATTTCCAATAAAATCTGAATTAAAGTGTGGTGGTGTATTTGTAGGAGGGTATTGTTGATTATTATGTACATGTTGATTTTCTTGAATGTTAGAATGTTGAGGAGGTTGTTGAGGATTTGATTTTCTCTTCTTTTTCTTTTGAGAATCAAAATTTGAAGCCGTACTAATTTTTACATTATTATACTCAACTAAACCATTAGATAATGTTTTTACAGGAGGATTAACAGGTTGAGGAACAAAAGTGAATTGATTTCTTGTTGGGGTTGCATTATCAAAACGTAAAATATTTCTCGTATTAATAATTGGAATATTCATATTACTAGTGTTGATGTTCGGAGGTATTTGTTGTGATGGATCATATTGTGTCATTGATGATTGCATTTGTTGTTGATTACTATTATCAACATTGTTATCTTGTTGTTGTTCTTCATCATCTTCTTCATCAGTTGCACCAGAGCCTTTTCTCTTCTTTGGCATACTAATGACAAAGTAATTATCCTGAAAGTTTTCGCATGTTTTTAATTGTTTTCTCAATTGAAAATATTTCTTTTCCTTTCTAATGCCTGACATACATGGTTCCCATTCCGAAGTCATATCCACAAATTTAAAAGATGGATCCTTCTTATTCTTCTTCTTCTTATCAGAAGAGGAAGAAGACGCATTTTGATTATTCTTATTCATGAACAATTTTACTACTATATATCCTTCTTGTTCAAAATTGATGAGTGTCTCTCGTATAGGCTTGAAGCGACACAATTCTCTTTTAAATATGTAATCAAAAACAAGTAACGGCACGATTTAGTGTTGGATTTTGTTTTGCAGTTTTTTTTAGAGAATCTAACAATGGTAAAATTGGATGGTCAAGATTCAACCAGAATTTATTGTCGCAGAAATAACAATACAGTGCGAAATGATAATTGGTATTGAATTGAGTATTGTAATGAATGGAATGTATGAAAATGAAAGACCAATAAAAAGTGCGAGGGTGATAGGGAAACTAAAGATGAGCACAATAAAGAAATGGATAACAAAAACCATTCAATTTTAAAGGACTTATTGGTTTGAAAAATCTTATTGTAAACTTTACAGTATTACAAAGTGGATTAATTACATTGAATTGTGAGTGAAGAAATTACGAGTTCTTATTTTGTCCTTAATTTAGAATTTAAATAATTAAGATTGTTTACAATTTTATTTTTTAAAAAAAATAAGCAAAGCAGCCTTTGGTTAATATTTGACGATACATCTTTCTTGGAGTGGAGATACAACATTTTCAACAATTTTGAAAAAGTCCGATCAATTCCAAACCATTACATTCCTACAAGTTGATCATTGAAGCCTTACCTGTTTATGAAAGATATATTAAAGCTTTAATAATTACAAATTTAATAATTTAATGTATTAATAATGTAGGAATTTATTTTAGAGTGCAAAGGGAAAATTTACTCAATTCTACCAAATATTCAATGCTGGACAATTTATTTGAAATATGAGAGAGAAAGTAACTGTGAGGCGTTTGGTCTAATATTCAAATCCTTTTCCACCATTTTCAAAACAATCTCAATCAACTCATCAGAATATTCCTGACTAGGTGATTCTTTCATTTGATTCGTTAAAATATTAGTTGCATTTTCTGATTGATTTCCCATCAACAAGTTGCTTATTGAAGTTACACGATCATTCGTCATAATTTGATATATGGAAACTCCTAATGAGAAAATATCAGTATTGAATGAGTATGAACTACCAAGAGCCACTTCAGGACTCATAACTTTTCATATTTCGTTGAAAATGAAAATTATTGAAACTTACACAGTGGTGTTCCAGCATATGATTGACCTTTGGACTCTTGATACTTTTTGGCTAATCCAAAATCTGCCAAGACAATCTCAATATTATCACTAGTCAACTTCTTTATGAAAATATTGGTTGGTTTGATATCTCTATTTCAAAATTTAAATTCAATAAGCAAGAGAGAAATATTACATACCTATGAATAATATTCATTTCCTCGTGTACATATTTCAAAGCACTTAGTGATTGCTTCAATATTTGTTGGATAAGCTTCTCAGTACAATATTCTGGTTTCAACTGAGCCAAATCACCCATTTCATAGTAATCCATATCAATAATTAACGACTTGTCATTGGTGATGAAATAATCATTCATTTTGATAATGTTTGGATGATTTACACAACTCAATTGAGAAGCTTCTTTCATGATTGTATTAAGATCAGTCAATGATTCAAATTTAACAAGCTTGATTGCTTTCAGTCTGTTTCTATCCTTTGTATCAGTTACTTTAAAAACACTTCCAAAAGCACCTTGCCCTATTCTTGTAATATTTGAGTATCTGGAAAATGGGCTATCATTCTCTGATTCTACCGAGGAACCGGCTGAGGATGAAACTATTCTTGAACTAGTAGAAAGAAATGTATTATCTGAAAGCTCAATATTATTTGTGTCCATTTGACCAATTTCAAAGTTTTCCTTCTTTTTGTTTCTGCAAAAACAAACTAAAATTACAATAATCACAAATATAACGGTGAACAATAATATTGATCCAATAATAGGAATTACAATTGAGACTATCAAAATTGTAGAATCACTTGATGGGTGACTTTTCTGAATTTCACAATATCTTCCTTCAAATCCATCATTACATTGGCAGATTTCAAAATCAGAACAGACCCCATTACCATTGCAAACATATCCACTTGTTGCTATCGATCCATTACAACTAATTAACAGATCACAAGTAGTATTAATAATGTTGAATGTGTAATTTCCACTACAAGTTGGAGTAATCTTACGTATATAGGATTTAAGATCAATAAGGAAAATTTCCCCACTACTTTCATCAAAATCAACTTGTTTTGAAAAAGATGAAAAGGTTGGATAGGGTACAAAACCATCTCCATTGTATCTGGAAGAGATAGATCTTGATCCTGCAATATCTATCAATAATCCAGTTCTTTGCTGGTACATTCTGACATAATAAGCTTCAGAACCATCCAAAATTATAATATCACCATTATTTTTCACATAGAATGATGAAGGAGTATCAAGAGAAGATTGAAGTGCTGGTAAATTGGTTCCTGAATATCCTTTTTCTGAATTTCCAACAAGAGTTCTCAAATAGTATGTATTATCAGATAACTTTTCTATTCTTCTAATAGCAACACTTGTACTGAAATATAGATATCCATTTTGATGTCGGATATTTGTAATTTTCCCAACAGAAGTTTGATTAGTTATTATGCCATCAGGAGAATAAGAAGTACTTGTAGCAAATGTAAATTCAAGTGATAACATTTGTGTTTGTAAATTATATCTGTAAATCTTATAGTTTTCTAAGGATATTAGTATATCACCATTGGTCTGATCAAATGTCATTCCACTCATTTCTTGAAACGTAGGGCATCCTGAATCCAATCCCTAACAATTTTAGAAATTGTAAATCTCAAAAACATACCTTAACTCCAGCAACTAGAGTTGAACAAGAATTTCCAATAATAGTTTCAAAATTCAATGTTTCTGGATCAATTCGAAGTATTCTACAATTGTCCTTAAAATAGATCTTCCTATCAAATGTTGAGAATAGTCCAAACGGTTTTAATGGATATGTATTCATTATTAAAAAGGGTGAATCATTGAAAGGAATGGCTGGTGATGAGAAAATTGATGTGGACAAGGATTTTGAAATACCTGTATTCTCATCATATTGCTTTAAAGTTCTAAGATCAATATAGTAGATTATCTTTTTCATTGGATCTCTCATTAAGATGAGTGGACTTATCGTTTTTGAGGTTGGAGTTAATCCAACAATTGTAAATATTCTTCCATTGGATATTTCACTAATGCCATAAAGGCTGGTGACATATATTTCAGATCCTATTCTGGTAGTACTTGGTGTAAAACTTTCCATGTTTGAAATTATTCATGAATGAAAAACTTACAGAGCTGAACTATTTAAAGGTATATTTTCACCATTGTAACCCAAGGCATAAACTAAAGTATTAGAAACATTAAAGGCATCTATTCCTGCAAACTTTCTTATGGAGTAAGTGTCCATTTGCATCTCATAAATTTGTCCCATATTCCAAAAATAGAAATATCTATCATAGTGTGAAAATCCACTAAATGATGTAACAGTTGGCAATTGTGTTATGCGAGTTGACATTGAACCATTCTTGTAATCAATATATTCATTAATACTATTATAAGTATCTGAATAGTAAAATATGGAATTTGTTCCGTTATAACTAAAATCAGGAATCACAATAATGTGATCTACAGCTCCTGTTACTGGAATGGACAAACAATATGAAGGATTTGCCTCTAAATTCTTAAAAACACAAACTTTTCCCAAATCGGTTCTATAATAAATTGTTGCATTATGAACTGAATCACCAATTAAGGCAAATGAAGTTGTATAATAATCAAGTTTTGAGATAAGCGTCAAGTTTTGAGAATCCAGATTGAAATTGTAAAGTGAATTTTCTAGACCTGCAAAAAACATAACATTTCCATTTCCAGCATAAGATAATGAAATTATTAGAACGAAGGTACGTTGGGGAATGTTTGCTGGATAAGTTAGTGATTTTTCACATCCCAATACAGTTGTCATCTTTCCATTCGAAACCTTTCGTAAAATATTGTTTTTTTCCACAAAATACAAATCATTCTTATACTTGAATGGAAATTGAGCATTTCCAATTGAATGCATACTAAGCGGAGAAATATTTTCACCATTTGCATGATTTACAAGTCCACCTGCAAGTGTTGAAACCATCATATCTTGTAAATTAATCTTTCGAATACAATTATTCGATTTATCTGCAACTAGAATAGAATTTTGAGTGACAACCAATGAAGATGGTTCATAAAATTTGATGTTGGGTGAATTAAATTGCTGATTATCCCCACTATATCCACTTTCAGATGAAGAACTTCCTATAAAAATACTTGTTTGTGATGATTTTGTTAATTTCATTTGAATGAAATGATTCTTTTGTGATGACGTATATATTTCACCTTGATCCGAAACATAAATTCCAAATCTAATTTTTATACGAAATAATTCGAATAAATGTAAACACATGCTGGAAGCAAACTTACAAATTTGATTGAGGCATTCCACCATCCACCATTCTATAAATTCCATTTTCGTCAATTGACTTGACTCTTTCTTCATCTGTGAAATAAACTATATCATTCTTTCCATTCGAAACCACAAATAAATTCATTGGTGATTGTAATTTCAATAATTTTGCATCCACTCCATTATATTCTCCACTCAGATATCCACCTCCACCAAGTATGGAAATTTGTCTTGTTGAAATTTCATATTTCTTAATTAAATTATTTTCAGTATCAGCAATGTAAACAAATCCATTTGGAGAAACATGAATTCCTCTCGGTTTGTTAAATGTGCTCTGCGAAATTGATGAAACTATTTTAGAGTTTTTCGAAACTATCCTAATCTTATTATTGAGTGTATCAGCAATATACAAATCACCATTTAGTGGATTGACTGATATAGCTGTAGGTGTATTAAACAATGTATCAATTGCTGACAAACCATCTCCATTAAATCCACTAGTTCCAAAACCTGCATAAACTTCAGCAGTTGATAAATTATCATAAATTCTAAAAACTAAATGTCTATCAATATCTGAAACAAATAAATCATCATCTAGTCCAAGACTTAATCCTGATGGAGATAACATGTATGCATACTTTGCTTCCACTGTATCTAAATTAAATGTATTGCCTTCAATTGTCTTGACAAAGTAATTGACAGGTCCTTGAATTGAAGAATTTACATGCCATGTTGAACACAATAACACAAGAATGATACAACATGCAATGTAGCCTTGTTGTTTCCATGTTTGTTGTTGTGTTGTTGGCCATGTCATGTTGTTGGATTTTTTATTTCAGTTGTTTTTCCTCTGAGATTTTTAGATCTGGTTACCACTATCAAAAGAATCTTATTATCCAAGGTTACAGTCACAAATTATGTTACTTGAGGATATTTCAATCTAACCATATTTGTAAAACTCTCCTCTAACACAATAACATGAAATAGAATTGGCAGTTGTCCATAGGTTCTTCCAATATTTTATACCCAAACTCAAAAACATTGGTTTTAATACTCTTAGTAGGTAAGAAAGTTGGCTGGCAAATAAGAATTTGTTGTTAAGATTCGAGTTGATGACAACCATCTATTTTTAAGGTTTTTGCTTTGGAGCAATTTTTTTTTTACTCGGCCAGATCAGTATTTGTATTCGAAAGCAAACTCAAGTGAACCAAAACAATTAAAAAAAAGAAATAACATGGCAGACATAGATTCTAACATTATAGAAACAATAGATTTAATGCAAACTTCACCAGGTTTGGCTGATCTACTACGTCGACTTTATCAGATTAGGGGAAGAAGGATAAATTACACTTTTTGGCCGTCTGGAACCCCCTCCTACCAACTGAGGGTGTTGTATGATTTTTTTTCATGATTTGTTATAGATAGAAGTTTATTAACAATACAAGTCTTTATTAGACCAAGAGAAAAACAGGGCGTTCAAAGTATCAATTACCACTTGTTCTTCGAGCAACAAGCACTTTCTGGGTTCTGAACAATGGCCAAGTGTGATTGGTGTTCGTTCTGAACCCTCACTTCAATGTACCAACAACTTCAAGTAAATGACAGATGTTGAATGTTGGCTATGATGTGGAAGGAAGCAAAAGAACTTCTCCTCCGGTGGTATCAAGGTAGCGTGATGAAGGTTGTTATTTAGCAGGGTGGTGATGAAATCATGATGAGTAATTGTTGTTTTTTTTTTGTTGAATATTTAACGGTCATCTTGTAGCGGTTTTTGCAAATGAAATCATTCTATTTTATTTATTATTTTTTAATTTTTTAATTTTTATTTTAATAATTTGGCCAAGACCCCCTCTCCCCCTGCGTGCTGTAATTTATCCTTCTTCCCTAGAATAGATTGTGGACAAGTTGTCGAAAGTGCTCAATTAGACACACAAAAAGAATTTCAACAGAAACTAAAAAAGTTGGACAAGTTTGAACAACAAAAAGGTAAATAATAACATTTATAGTTTCATTTACACCTTGAATAGTTAATGTTAAACTTGCCATTGATAAAGTCGAATCTTTATTAGAAACAAAGGAACGACAAATTAGCAATGCTCGTTTAAATAATGATATTAGAAAGTCAATCTCAAAGATGGAAGATGAAATGAATTAATTAATAACAATTCATAAACAAGCTTTTCAAAAAACTTTATTATGGAAAGAAATTCAAATGCTGCTTCAAATGAGAAAGCAAAGAGAGAATGATATTCAACATTTCATGGATTCCAGTAAATTAGTGCAAGCAAAACACACCTTAATGATGGGTGAAGAACTCCATGATGATATTGAACTAAAGAATGTCAAATTTGATTCTGTTGAAAGTTTTCAAAAAGCAAAGAATGAAATTCCCTCAGTTGACATTAGTGAAGGTTTGGAACAAATAGAACAAGCTAAAGCTATTCAAGATATCAAAATAGATATTTTACTTGGTCAAATTCAACAAGTTGGTGGAATTGCCAATTCATTTTCTGATGATTTGGATAAACAAGCTCAATTATTATATGATATGAGTTCACAAGTTGATAAATATAATAATCATTTGGATTGAAAAATGTGGAGGAGCAACTCGTCTCCTCAATGTTCTTATTATTCTTATAGTATATATGGTTTTTATTGGAATTGTTTGTTCCAGATATATCTACAATATAAATATTTCATTTAAACTTACCAACATTTCATTGTAGAAAGTTGTTGCATTTTACTGTCACATGTAATGAGGGCCAATTATGGAGCAAACCAAAATAGAAAAAAATGTAAGTAAATCAAACGCTGCCACCTTTTACTCACCATCTCTCTCTTTGTCAACACAGTGTGTGTTCAGTTGTACATTGCATTGAAAAATGTCCGACTTGTTCCCTCTCTATTTACTTGCTAATGATTCCCTCCCATCATATTCTAACACAACTCAAAATGGACATGTTACGGATTTTCTATTGGGTATTCATCCAGTGTTTCAAACTCTTATTTTCACACTCATCAATTCGGCCACCACTGCCCTCGGAGCTAGTTTGATCTTTTGTTCGTATTGTTCCAAATTCGAAAGTAGAAATTCTGTAAATTCTAAATTTTCTAACCTTCTTGGAAGATTGGTTTTTGGTAAATTTTGGAAAACTAGTAATGAATATCAAAATGTTTCATTCACAAATGATGTCTTGATTCCATTGTCAATTTCATTTGGAGCTGGTGTCATGTTAGGTGCTTCATTCTTTAGTTTATTATTACCTGCCATTAATCATTTTGGAGAAGATGATACAAAATTTGAAATGCTATTAGTTGTTGGATTGAGTTTTCTAGTTGGAGTTGTTGCTATTATGATTTTTGATGGATTAGTTCACAAAATTCAACAATTTATTGAGAAGAAATTGAAAAAAAGTAGAGGAATTCAAGTAAATGATTCGGTGGAAGAGAACGTGGAAATGAATCAAATTGAAAGTTCTGATAATGTTAATCAACAAGATGAAATTGATTTGGAACATCATAAAATAGAAAATAGACACAAGAGCTGGGTTATTTTCACAGCCATGACTCTACATAATATTCCAGAAGGAATTATCGTGGGAGTTGCCTTTGCTGCGGCAGCCAATTCTGCAAGTTCTGGAGCTACACTGTTTAGTGCAATTGCTCTTTCATTTTCAATTGCTATCCAGAATATTACAGAAGGTATCTCTGTAACCTTTCCAATATTTGGATCTGAAACTAATGGATCTCTCTCCAGAAGAATATGGAAAGCATTTGCTTTAGGAGCAGCCTCTGGATTGACTGAACCATTAGGAGGTCTATTTGGTTGTTTATTGGTATTTATCTCATCTACAATTTTACCGTATGCCCTTTCTTGTGCCTCTGGAGTCATGCTTGTAGTAGTGATTGAAGAGTTAGTTCCACTCACCATGTCAAAAACTTCAAAAAGTCAAATCTTGGCAAAGATTTCAATTTTATTCTTTTTTATTGGATTTGTGGCCATGATGGCATTAGATATTGGCCTGGCTTAAATAAAGAACATCTATTGACTAACCTGGAGTTGTTCCTTAAAGCTTGGCAGACTGCAAAATATTTTAGCACCTCCAATAACTTCCATATCATCAGATTTGAATTCTAAATTGATATTTGGATAAATTTCTCTAATCTCACGAGTTAACCTTTCTTTCATTCCTTTTACTGAAGAAAATCCACCACAAATCAAAACATCATGCTCAGCATTACTAGCGTCACCCTTATTCAAAGATTCAATTCTTGTCCTTAATGCCTCAAAGGCAGTAATATAAAATTGGTTTCCAGCATCAAATAATCTAGTTACATCAAAACTTCTCTCATATCCACCCACTTCCAATGAAATTTCAGATTCATAGATGAATCCTTCCCATATTTCTTTTAGAGTTTCGTAAAGTTCTGGTGGAGTTGGTGGAATGGTAAGAACCAATCTCAACACTCCATAGATATTATCCCCAACTTCCATATTAGATGAAACTTGTTCGGCAATATTGAATGGTTCGAATAATTTCAATTCATTCAAAGGTTCATAATTTCTTATTGGAACACAACCAACACCACTTGATGAAATGTTCAAAACAATGCAATTAGGTTTAGAATAATTAAGTGCAATTAATTTGGAAGAGTCAACCAAGCATGATAATGGAATTCCAAGTTCGTAAATTAATTTCTTTACCTGCAAAGTTTCATTTTCTGTCCAAGAAAATGGAATTGCTAACACGAAAGGGTGAATTTGAAATTTCACTTTCAAATCATTTGCATACAATTGGAATAACAAAGTCTTGAAATTCTTATAATCTTCAATTCTTCCACAACTGTCAACGAGTGGAAGAGGCTGAGTCAAGTATAAATTATCTGCAGCTCTAGCTCCAGAAAGAATATCTTCCAATCCAAACCCTGGTAAATTGAAACTATATTAAAATATTATAATTCTGAATCCATTGAATAATACATACTGTGGATGATTTGGTTTTCTGCACATCATTAAATCCTTCTCTGCAGTTTCACTATTTTGTAAAGAATAACGATAGGTGCTACGACCTGTATCGAGTAATACTGGAGACCAGAACTTGTCCATACTCTTACGTGAAACATATAATGCATACCAATCCTTATATTCTTTTAATGCCTCAATGAAAATAGTTTCATTTCTTTGACATTTGACTTGTTTTTCATCATAAAAACATAAAATATCTGTTTCTTCAACTTCTTCCTCTTCTTGTTCTTCTTGGTTTTCATCTTTCCATTCTTGTTCATATTTTTCCTTCCAAATTGTTGGATTTCTAGAGTAAGAGTTCAATAAAGAAGAAAGTGGCAACATTAGTGTTGCAATTTGACTACTTGTTAAGAAGGAACAAATAACACCAATAATTTCCTCAGGCAATCTCTCCAAATGACTCTTATTACTCAAATCAGACCATTGGAGAGATGGAGAAATGTTTGTCTGAACATCCAACGCATGAAGATATTTGAGGAGTGATTGTTTGGTATCTCCTTGTCTTTCTAATTCATTTGATTCCTCAATTAACTGTTTAACTTTGAGATAATCTTGTGTATTTCTATAATCAGAACGAGGAACACTCAAAGAGTCAACTCTCTTGAATATAATCTCAGTTCTCAAAATAATCTTTTCATAACGTTCAACAGGAGAACCCTGATGATAAAGATCATGATTGAATATAACAACAGCTCCTGATTCAGGTGATTGATCATGAATAATTCTAAAAGTCATTTCAGATCCATCTTCTGATTCATCTCTAACTTTTTGGAGGAAAGTTGTGGAACCACCAAATCTCACATAGTTCAAATAGAGTAAAACTGTGAAAATACTCTTTTCATTATCATTCTTAACAAATTGAGCATCTTTGTGAGGTTTGAAATAGGTTCCTGTTGTTTCATCTGTTGTGTAGACTGAGAAACGGAAACATGGATTAATTTCCATTGGTTTCCATACACCACTATTGTCAAATCCATACGGTTGTACATTCTTGAAATCTGTTGAATTAAAGTATGGGCTAATTCTATCCCACAATAGGTCAGCTAATTTTTGACTCTTCAATAGAGCTCTTTCACAATTTCTATATTCTGTTGGATATTCTGATTGGATATTGGTATAGAAAGGTAAGGAGCAAATTCTTAAATCTGCACACTCATCAGGAGAGAGTATACAGCTAATTTTGAAACACTTATCCTTGTTTGAAACTGTTTCAGGAAGTGATTGATCCTCCCAATCAGTTACAGGATCTTGCTTTACAAAATTTGCAGTAAGCATCTTTTTAGGAGCTTTAATTTCTTGACCTGGAGTCAAAAAATCGGTTCTTCTCCAAAATTTTGTTGGTTCTTCACTGATTTTTGGTTTATAATTCTTGAGAAATAATGGAAGATATGAATTATTATCCAAATCAGTGATTCTACTCTGGTGTATAGAGCTATATCTCCTGAATATCAAAGCACTAGGATAAAATGTCTCAAACATGTTATGTTGTCCATCATTATCATTGCTATCTTGAGATAGAATTGAAACATTAGAAGGTGAAACATATTCAGATTTTCCTCTTCTTTCATATCTACTAATCAGAGATTGAACTCCCTTTCTCTTTCTTATCTCAATTTCATTCTCTAAAAAGAATGCATAACCTGTTGAGGCCAATAACACTGTAGTTTCAGGATAGGTATGATAAATTGAATGACCAAACAATTTAAAGAAAGTAGAATAATACTCATACTTGTCTGGATATTGAAATTCCAATTGCTCACAAGATTCATCAAAAATTAAACGATTTACCAACTCAATCGCGACATCTTCAGGTTTTTCCACTCTTTTCAAATCATTCTTTGAACCATTCCAATAGAAAGAAAATGGTTGCTTCATATCTTGTGAATGAATGCCATTATCAGATCCAACAAAAAAGAATAACCATCCCTTTTCTGGTAAATAACTTTTTGGTGAATGATAAAATCTCAAATCTTGTAAATTAATTTGAGCTACAAATGTGGCGTGGTTTGAATCTGTATCCAATGGCCCTAAATTTTTATTGGTGGATTATCATCATGAAATGTATTTATTTTTCATCGTAATGTTGAGTGGAAGTGGAAATTAATTTTAGTAATGCGAAATGTCAGGCATCGCTGTTGGATCTACTGGACAAGTTGGAAAACTGTCAAGTTATATCTTGAATTCACTAACTTGATCCAACAAATTTGACAAACTCAATGTGATTTCTGTAAATTCTGGTCTTTCAGATGGAGTTCCACTCCAACATTGTTTCATCAAGTCAACATACTGAATAACTGCATTAGTAGTGGCATCCAATATTTTGTCATTATTTGATTGGTGTTCCAATAGGAAATCAGCAATCCATAATTTGACTGAAGATTTATCATGGAATGGAATGGTAGGTCTCTCCCCGCTCAATACCTTTCCTAATGCATTGAAACCCAAGTGTGAAATATCATCATCTCTCGCCTCTCCATATTTAAAGAGCTTGGGAGAATGTTGATTAATATAAGGGCTCTCCTCAAAAAACAATTCCCACATTATTATTCCAAAACTGTAAACATCTACCTTGTGGTTATATTGATCTCCAGATATCATTTCCTAAACGAAAATGTTAATAATCAGAATGTGATAAAATAGAAATAACATACATTGGCAAGGTAGAAAAAAGTTCCAACATTCATGGTTGGGGCTGATTGGTTGGAAAATGAATTGTTCCAAACTCTACTCAATCCAAAATCACAAATCTTTGGTGTCAAGTTGATGTCTATTAAAATATTTCCAGGTTTCAAGTCTCTGTGTATGATTGGTTTTGGTTTCATGGTGTGTAGATAGGCCATTCCTTTTGCAACCCCATAAAGAATCTCAATTTTTTTTGTAAAATTCAACTTGGCCTGTCCAGTTTTTGAATCATAAATCAACTTGTCCAAACTTCCCTTTTCCAAATATTCTACAGCTATGTATTTCCTAGAACAAAATATGATACCAAAAAATTGAACAATATTGGGATGTCTAAGTGTTGAGAGCAATGCTGCTTCCCGTTCAAAAAGGATATCATTATCGACTTCCATTTGATTTTTAAGTGTTTTAAGAGCTACCTTAGTGCCCTTCCAATCACAAAGATAAATGCAACCACTTGCTCCTTCAGCAATCTTTTTCAAAATCTCAATGTCATCAATAGATATGATCCATGAGGAAGAATGATCCATCAGGGAATGGTAGTTATTGCTGCTTTCACCATTTGAGTTGATTAAAAGTGATGATTTTTCATTCATCTCATCATTGTCATCATCCATGAGGGCAACTCGCTTTTGTAATAGTTTGGATTCCATTTTCTTTTCAGCTTCCAGTTTTCTATTGAGTAATTTAAGTTTTCTTACGATGACAAGAGTCATTCTAATAATGAAAAAAGTACAAAATGCAATAATTCCAACAATAATCAGTGTAACAACTGAAACGACTGGTATAATGATTTGATAAGGTATTGTTGGATTCAAAATACAGGTAAGAGTACCAATTTGTGCAACACTTTGGACTAGAGATAAGCCGTGAGGGCAATCCAGCACAGTGACCATTGCTGTGAGATTGAAATTCTCAATCTTCATCTGTAAAGTGAAGAAATTTTGGAGAGAAGGAAGCACAGCCATTTGAGTGAAATAGATATTCTCAATTGTTATTGTCGAATTGAAGGGGTTTTTCTTTTGTTCATAATTGAGCAATACAAGAGACGTGTTCACTTCAATCTCCATTGGCAACTCCAAATAGGATACTCGATCTGTTCGATTGTTCCACAATGTAATTTCAATGGTTGAAATAATTTGACCTGCATATAATGAAAGTTCTGGAAAAGAGTTAGAAACACCTGTATATATTGTTCCGTTTCCATATGTTACGGTAATGAGATAGTTCAAATCAAAAAATGGGTATCCAAATGTTTCACCATAGGAGTTTGCACGGTTTCTTTCCAAAATTGGATCAATTAATTCAAATGTTAAGGTCCTGTTAGTAGAATAGTAACAACCTCCAGAGTATTGAGCTACGTTATTGATACATTCAAAGTTAAATGCCCCATTCATGGAACCACTATCCACAAATTCAACATAAAAAGCTCCTCCTTTCAATGTTGCTCTATTGTCCATGAATTGGGCTTGGCTCAATCCTATTGAGCTGGCCGAAATGTAACATGCTCCTCCATTGGTAGCAGTATTTCCCACAAAAGAGGAATCTAAACCCAAAAATCCAACACCTCTCAAGAATAGAGCTCCTCCAGAACAATCACTACATGAATTGTTGATGAATTTTGATTGTGAAATAGAAACACTGCTCACACCCAATCCTTTATCAAGATCAGAATATATGCAAGGACCCTTGTTTCCAATAAATTGTAAATTGTATCCCCTCAATTCACCGCAAACAGCCACGCCAAATAATGGATTACTGTTGGAAAATACAGAGTTTTCGATATTTAAAATAGGTGTAGCAGTAATGTCAAATATGTTTTTCGAATTTCCAAAATTTGTGAGTGAATTAAAGTATGATTTTTCAATTTGGATACCACCACTAATCCCCACAAAGATTGCATAAAATCGTACATTGTTCCCTCTCGTGTATAGTTGACTAATAGAAATAGAGCTAGTGTAAAATATTGAGATTTGAAAATCATTGAAAATATCAATTTGATCCAACTGCACATTTCCAAAGTTACTAATATACCATTCAGTATTATTAAGTTTCGAAAAGGAAATTAAAATATCAAAATTAGAAAATTCCCCACCAGATGATGAGGTAAACTTGAATTGTGTGATCCTTGAGTGGGTAATGTTCATACTGGTCTTACTGGTCGAGTACATTGTAACTCGCTCAACAATAGATCCATTAATATTAATATCACTTGCCTCCAATTGAATATCCCCATCTCCAAAATAACTGTAAAGGAGTGAATATTTCATAATGACATCATCTCCCTTTCTAGTAAATCCAATTCTAGAATTTGTGGCATGTACTCCATACATGTACAAGACAACAATGCGTTCATCAATACGCAATAAGGTATTCCTCAACTTGAGTCTCATCAAGTACAATCCAAAAAACATTTGAGGGTTGACAAGACTTTCTCCCTCACATTGAAATTCAATTATTTCTTCATTCGAATGTGATTCAAGTAATAAGTAGTAAAACCATCTATTGAAAGAGTTATCACACTGATCCTTTCCATAGATGAGTCTTTTCGATGGATGATGGCCTGCAGAGAGATTGGGCATTAGAATGAAACGAGCACTTGGCTGTTCAATTATTTTCTTATCATAGTACATTTCCAGTACCTGATCGATGGCTTGTTGAATGGAAGTGCATGGTGACTCTTTAAAAGTACAGAAAGTACTATTGGTCAATTTACTATTTACTGTATTTCCAGGTTGAACATAAAGAATCAAATTAAATCCTGATGATGATGGCGATGTGGGAGGCAGAGATGATTGTGTTGTGATTGAAGGAGGATAACTATGTGAAAAGTCAACAATAATTAATAGAAGCAACGAGATGAAGAGTTGTTTCATTTTTTGTTGTCATTAATCAAATAAATTATACAATTACAAAATGGTGAACTAGTAACAACTAAGAATGATCCTATAGCAACAATGCATTATTTTTTTAAGCAAAAAAGTATAGAGTGGAGATGCGGGGTATCGATCCCCGTACCTCTTCCATGCTAAAGAAGCGCTCTACCATGTGAGCTACATCCCCATTACATTCTGAGGTGGCTATCATGCTATGTACCTTCTTATCCTACCAGTTACCATTTCTTACATTACAGTTTTCCGACTGTAGATTCAAATGTAATCACCAATTACTAAAAATTAATTATCCACAAATTTACTATCACTACATTGATGGACAACATGATAGTAAATCAACTTTAATTTTTCTAAATTTTTCCATCACGAAAGATAACTTCCAATTTCATGATGGTAATCCACCAATAAAAATTACTATTTTTAATACTATATAGATGATGTTGAGATGATGATGTGAAAGTTTGGTGCTTTCATGACGTGAAACCACTCCAAAAATCACATTTGGTCACAAAGGATTTTTGTTGAATATTTTTTCATCAAATAAACTTCAAGATTTTAAATTCAGATAGATATTGGTGGGGTGTATCGGATGCTTGATTTTATCTTATCTCAGCTGACGTGTATAGAATGATGCTGTGAAAAAGTGTAACCTCGTTATCATTCCCACAGTGAACTCATACATAAAAGTTCACCTTCAAAGAATTCATAGTTCCTTGTTCTGCTAACGGGAAATGAGCAACATCTTATAAATAGCCCTAACTTCGTTTGGAACAAATAAAACATAAAAAAAATCAAACTTATTGATCAATAGAATCACTCGTGTAAATTATTAACAACAAAATGTCTTCTTCCAATACTAAAATTGTCTTTACTGGTAATTGTGAATACATCAATTTACCATATCAAAAGGAAACAGATTTATATTGTATGGCAACGTTACAGGCTCCAGAATTTGAAGCCGATGAAAGAAAAGAAAGAAAGGGAATTGATCTTATTTGTGTAGTTGACAAATCAGGATCAATGGCAGGCAGTAAAATTGAAATGGTCAAATCAACATTAGCATTCATGTTTGATCAATTAAAGCCAACCGATAGAATTGCTCTCGTTGAATTTGATAGTAATATTTCAACTAGCCTTCAATTTACTAATATGAACGAAAGTGGTAGATCAAAGGCCAAACAAGTTGTTTCCAATATCAGAGCAGGAAGTTGTACAAATTTATCTGGTGCTTTATTTGAAGGTTTGAGACTTATTGGTCAAAGAACAAATGCCAATGAAGTTACTTCTCTTCTATTATTTACTGATGGTTTAGCTAATGAAGGTATTACAAATACTAATGAAATTGTTAAAAAGATGACAACAATGATTCATGAAGAAATTAGAACTAACCTGACAGTTTTCACATTTGGATTTGGTACTGATACAGATGCTAATATGTTAACTTCAATTTCTCAAGCTGGTAATGGTTTATATTACTTCCTTCAAACAACTGATGACATTCCAAAGGCATTTGGTAACGTTATTGGTGGTTTGATTTCAGTTGTTGGTCAAAATATCAAAGTTAAAATTGAACCAAATGCTAATGTTAAATTGAAGAAGGTTTTCACAACTTATAGAAAAGAAGATTTACCAAATGGTTTAGGATGCGAGGTTAATGTTGGTGATATTTATTCCGAGGAAAAGAAGGATGTTGTCTTTGTGTTATCAGTTCCTGCTCTCAATGGTCCACTCCTTGATCAAGAACTTGCAAAGGTTTCACTCTTCTATTTCAATATTGTAGATACTGAAAATGAAGCAGTTGGATTTGAAATTATCATTCATAGAAATACAACTGTTGAACCAAATAAGAAGGATGCCAATTATCAATTGGATGTACAAAGAAACAGAGTTGAATCTGGTGAAGCTTTGGAACAAGCTAAGAATTTGGCTGATCAAAACAAGTTAGAACAAGCAAGAAATTTGTTAACTCAAGCTATTGAAAAGGTTAAGGCTTCTGTTAGTGCCAATGATGAATTCTGTTTAGGTTTAATTAAGGATTTGAATGATTGTAACAATAATATGGTTGACAGAACTGTCTATTCAAATGTTGGTAGTAAGATGATGAATAACTATTGGTCTGCTAACATGCAACAAAGATCTTCTGCTGCTGAAAGCAGTTCAACTCAACAAACTTATCATAACAAGAAGAAGGTTGCCATGGTCAATGCTTTCTCTGAAGGTTTGAAGAAGAAATAAATAATCAATTATTTTTACATACTGTTCTTTCTCAACACGTGCATTTTATTAAGGATGGTGCATTACTGAAAAATCAAACCTTGTTCTTGAGGATTCCCAATTTGATTTGGTTTGGACTTCGTTTCTTTGTTTAAAATTCAAATAAAAATGGTAAAGTAAGAAGAGTTTCCTTTCAATGTTTTTAACTCCCTTGCCTGTTTTCGAACTTGTTGCAATGTGTGAAATTGCTCCTATTGATTTTGCAAATTCAATTCCATCTTCTTCTGAAATCGGTTCCTCAATGGAAGAATCGAATAAACTAGCCCAGTAATAAGCGTCCCTTAGATCATTTTTTGTTGAAACTAGTATAAATGCACTTTTAGGAGAGGATTGAGTGCATTCCCACATGAATTTTTCAGCAATTTCTTCAAGTGTTGAGAAATCCGTTATTGAATAGGTCATGGTAAACACCACATCTGTTCCATGATAAGATTGAGGTCGAGATTCATCAAATTCATCAGAACCAACTAGTGAAAGTTAGAAACTTGATATTAATATTGAACTAACCTGTATCCCAATAACTAATCTCACAATAACTTCTACTATCCAACATCAGTTCTTGCCTGGTTGGTACATACACATACTTATGAGAACCATGCATTACTCTCACTGGATATTCAAAGAATTTATCAATGACCGCCTTAATAAATATACTCGTTTTTCCAACTTCAGAAGATCCAACCGAAACCCATTTCAAATAGATATATTTTGTTAGTATTCTCTCCTTATTAGAAATCATTCGCTCTAAATGTGACTCTTCTATAAAAAGCTCATGTTCCAATCTCTTCCTAATCATGACTTCACATTCCTCATTTGTAAATTTGACATTTCGTTGCGCAATTTCACTAATTTTCAAAGGAATTGAAAGAAGATAAATTTTCCGAAGAAATCTCTTGTGTTGAATAAATTTCCAATGTTTCATATCAATTCTGTTCCAAATTTGCTGCACAAAGAATGCTCTATAATTACAATTTTCTTCAAAATTAATTTCTTCCATTTTGTTAGAAAGTGAAACCAGTTCCATAACTGTATTCATAGCAATATTGAATCGGCTACTAATTTTCACCATTTCTTCTTTCCAAAATTTATTATCCCACGAATAAATTACCAAACATTTACCAAATTTCAAATGATCAATTAGAGTTTCATTGTAAAATTCGTTGACAATTTCTTCAGATCCTGAGAAAATTAATGATGATAATGATGTCACTTCATTGTGCGATAAAAACTCGAAAATATACATAATTGTATTCCTATCTAATTTATTTTCTCGGAGAAAAAGTGACCCCTCAAGTAGTAGACACATTTTTTTTTAATGAAACTCTATTTGATCGAGTTCAAGATTACAATAATTGTTTTACAAACACATTCCTCTTGAGTTCATAACCTCCTCCATTTGCTATATTGAAAAAAAGGGCCACTTGTAACTCAATATATTTTGATACAAATCCACAAGTACATTGTTAATTTCAATGTGTTTTGTTATAAATTTTAATTGCAACAAGATCAGAAAATATGCATTATGAATATTTGAATTTACTGATTAAGAAATTATGCATTATTTACACTATTACACTATTATAATTTCTTACAATAAATAAAAAATGATTGAATTATCCAACCCACTGGTGTATGCTTGTTTTGGCTTGAGTTTACTTTCCGAGTGGTTTATTAACCATCACAACTACTTCTTTATAGAACAACAACAATACCACCATCAACAACAAATAGTAAAATTCACATGCCGAACATTTTCCGTAACCTATTTCATCACTTCAATATTACAAATGAGTGGTGATTTATTATTACTATCGGATCATCATTATACATTTGAAATTGTAAAATTAATTGCCTTTGCTATTTGTATGATGGTGCCAGGAGTGACTGCCTATTGGATTGAAAGAAAGGATGAAGAACTTCTTACTACTACTAATTATAATACTACAATGAATGATGATGATAATTGCGGAAGAGTATTGGAATCAAAGATAACACTGCTGAATAGGATGTGGAATTGGTTGATTTCCATCAAGAATTTTATGATGAATTTGTTAATGAATTCAACCTTTTGGATTGGAATATTGACATTTACTGTACTACCTATGTGTTCATCACTCATTGGATTTACAGTAAGTTAAAAGAGATTTATGATAATTAATTTATTACTATTATAAGATTACACCAGGTTTTCAATTCAGTTCAACATCTAATTACTTTAGAGAATATGTGAAAGAAATGGCTGAAGGATTTGGACCAGACGAAAGTCAAAGAAATCAACTGAACGATCTATTTGATAATCTTGATGGGGTTAACACTATTCCACTTATTTCAATTACTATTTTACAGACCTTTTCAGTAATTGGGATTAACGGTTTGTTTGGATATGGAGAAGAGAAGGGATGGAGAGAATTTCTTTGGAAGAGACTCTACTATCCGCAAGAGAATCAATCCAAGATGGAAAGGACAATTGATTTCATTAGAAAATCTCTTCTAATTGGATTTATACATGGAATTTGGCATAGTCCAATGATTCTAATGGGACACAACTATGGAAAGGAAAATGGGAAAATTGGAATCATTGCAATGACACTGGGATGTATGCTTCTTTCCCCACTCCTTTGTTATTTTGCAGAGAGGTCCAAAATGAAATATTGTGGAATAATTCCAGGTATACTGCATGGATTATTCAATGGGTTGGGAAGATTTCTACCATTTCTTTTCTTGGAAACTGAAAGAAAGTGGTATTCACCACTGATGGTAGGTCCACTTGGTTTTTCTGGTTGTGTGTCATTGCTATTGTTTGATATTCTAGTTATTTTAAAGTTTTACAATGATGACTCTCTAAAAGTGAACAAAATAGATTAGGAAATATTGGTGGATTGAGTTTATCTAAATTTATAGAAATTTTCTTTTTACAATGGATTCACCATATTCATTGTAATCTTCAAGTTTTACAGAAAATTTGTCAAATAATGTCCTAGAATTTACAATAATAGACCCTCCAATAAATGGGAGTTTGGTTCTGTTTTTCATTTCTGAAAGAGTAGGAACGAAGGAGCTATCTTTTGAAACAATTTTAAGCTCCTTGTCCAATCTTGCTAATAAACCTTTCAAATTGGACATACCACCACATGGAACAACATTTGATAGAGCTGCTTGTTTTTGCTCATCACACTTGGAAATTGACTGCATAATCAAATTGTGCATACTTGGGTCTTCCAAGCCAACCAGTGAAGGATCAAAAAGAGCTTGCGTACATATGAATACAGAATTATTGAGAGGGGCTGATCTGAGATCAGGTAAATCCTCGATCTTGTTGATTTTTACTTTCTTCAGCTCCTTTTCAAAATCTAGTGGCACGTAACCGTTTCGTTCCAAACAATATGGTCCAAAATATTCTCTATCCCCAATGTAATCTGCATTAATAGTGTATAATGCACTCTGTTTTAATAAATCAAGGAAATGCATTATCAAATTGTTACCTCCAAAATTCAGTTCAGTAATTGACTCCATCAAAGGAACTCCATCAAATATTGGAACTGCTCTTGTTGAGGAATATCCACAATCCAACATGGTTCCATAAATTGTATCAGATCCAACTGCTGCCATACAATCATCCAACACTAATCCAAATTCTGGAGTGTTAAAATTCTCAAACATTACACTGGCCACCTTAACCATTTCATTCTCTGTCATGTGAGGTCCAAAGCCCATCAATGTATTTGTCTCTGCCATATAAACCCTTGAATCTCTCGACAAACAATCAATCATCTTTTCAAACACATTCCAATCCTTAATATGCCCCTCCTTCATTGGATAAAAAACCTTTGCATAACGATGACCTTTTCTCAAATCAATATCAATCATATATTTTACTTCCTCATCGGGATTTCCTTTTTGTATTGCAATAACATTCCTAGTTTCATTACAAACAACAGAGGAAGAATTAGAGGATGGAATATTATCTGAAAATGTGGAATTATATTTAATATAGCCCCTTCCGAAATCAATCACAAGGGAAGGGAGTGGTTCAGCATCATCCAGTTGAGACATTTTTTTTATTGTAAAACTTGATAAGATTAGAGCTCTAATTTTATGGAGAGATGAACTTATGAACTTTATGGTTGTAAAAGAAAAAAAACACATATTATACAATTGTTCATATTTTCATTTTAATAAGGATTTACCAGCAGAGAAAAAATGCCTTCAGATACTACCTTAACCGCACCCCACAAAAACGACGCAAAATTCTCAAGCACAAAAATTCCCTACGCTGAAGTTTGGCCTAAAATAATAGACAAGGTTAAAGGCCAGTGTGTTATCGAGATGAAGGAAGAACAAATTTTGAGGGAAAATCCAGGAGCTTGTATATGTCTAGAACTAGGAAACTCTGAAGAAGTATTGAATATAATTTCACAACTTTATTTACAATTCTCAACAATTGATAGGGCATTGATGACGAGAGTAGTAGAGGAAGGTATGATAATAATAAGAGAATACGTGGGGCCGTTTCCGTCTTTTGAGAATGAAGAGAAAGAAAATATGAAAAGAGCACAAGAAATTCTTCCAATATTTGATGCTCGTTCTCTATTGTCGTTTGGTCTTCATTTTGGTGTTAAAGAATTTTACTTACGACTAGCAGATCTGCTGATAAAAGGTTCTCAACAGATCGATTTAGTATATAAGCAATGCTATTGGAAAGACTTGAACTTTTTAATGGACTCTTTATCTTTATTTGAGGTGAGGACACCAAGTGATAATATCTTTAATTTCACAAACACACTTTCTAAGGAGGTACTCTTTTTAGAACACAAAGTCAAAGTTTCAGAAGATCCCATGTTTAGAGATACTTTGTTACCATTTTATGAGGTTCAAAGTTCAGAAAAGGAGAAACAAGTGTTGATACAACAAGATCTTTTACCTTTCTTTCAAAATCTTCAGGTAGAGGTGGAAAATGAATCATTGAATACATCAATCGATAATGGAAACACAGTTACCATCATTGCTCCATCAGGAGTTGGAAAAACAGCTTTTGTAAGTTATTGTAAAAAGATTATGATTTTTAACCAAATAAGATTTCCAGAAAATTGTCCAAAAATATTGGCATTCTTCTAACTTGCTCAAACGACGCAGAGGTCACTAATTGTGGAGCTAACGATATGGCTTGTTCCTATTTTCTTAGAAAATTTAGAGAACGATCTGGGGATGATTTGATTGCAGCATATGCAACATCAAGACAGCTGGTTCAGTGTCTAATTATTTCCAAGCTTATTGCTCTTAGACACTCAATGGATCTTTGGGAACAAGAAAAAGACAATGTTGATTTGAATCCCTTTAGCTCTATTTTACAATTTTCATCCTTCGCTCAGGGAGTAAGCAACTCAGGAGCTTCAAAAAACATTTTAGTGGATCTTCTAAAACAAAATTACGATTTTCTTCCTATTACAACACTCAGAGAAGAAGCAAAGTCTATTATTGTAAAACTGGTACACGAAACTGCACCTAAAAGCAAAGTTTTTATCATAGCAATTGATGAATGCGACCTCTTCTCAACAGAAGAAACTGTGATTCTATCTTCAAGTGGTACTCCAAGAGATTTATTATCAATAATTGTTAGAGAAATTGATGAATTAAGAACTCTCCTCTATTCTGAAAATATTCTGATTTCTGATATTTATTGTGGAACCAAGTTCGTAACAGAATCTAGGGATATTATTCAATCTGCAGTTCTTAAAAGTATAACAACACAAGTTCACTCATACTATGGCCTTGATTTGCTTTCATTTGATCAATCATGGGATATGTTAAGCCTCGTATATAATTTGCCAAACAATGAAAAAGCAGAGTTGAAAAAAGAGATTGAATCAATAGAAGAAGAATAGTTGGAATTGTATCTGAACAACTACCTAGACACAATTTTAATTTGCAAGTTGCATTCCTTTGTGCGTGGAAAGACTTTGCTAGTAAGATTATTAATCAAGTACAGGTTAGACATTTCTTGAGAAATCCATCGAATATATCTAAGACCTAAACACCCAAAGTTGAGTCCCTATGTACTGAAAGAATGTGGCAATTATTCTGGATTTGCAGTGCCTTATTTTGTGGAAAGGGATTGTTTTTATTTTAGAAAATCCTTTTGTTGAAGAAATTGTTCTGAAAATGCTAGACATTGTGAAACAATTCTTGAAAACAAGCAATAATTTGGATTTTACTCCATTACCACACGTCGTCAAGGAAATGCATTAACAGATGATTGGCTCCTCCAAAATTCAATTCAGTAATGAGTCCTTCAACAACGTTTAAAAACGAGATTGAAATATGAAAGGACAAGTTTGGAAATTTTTGATTGAACCCATAACAGAGCTGAAATTACATATCAAACATGGGAGTTGTCTTATTTGCCATTTTCATTTCATACTGTTTTTAAAACTATTGCTCAATATCAATAATACTCATTTGACCAATCTTTCAAAAATGGAAATGACATTGAAGTTTCTGAAATGAAACAAACCACAACAATGTATCTTCTCCAAAGTTTCAGAATGGTATTTAAACTCTGCATCGATTTCATTCATTGGAAACATATCAAAAAAACAAAATGAAAACAAAATTCATAATAAGCTTGTGCATTGCTCTTGCATTCGCTGCTTTGGTCTTGGCAAATCCAAGTAAACCAGAACCAGCAAAGAATGTTGATACTTACGGAGAACATCAACAATTCTGTTACAAGAAGTGTACTCATTACAAGACTGTCCAGGGAAAGTGTTCAGATTATGAATGGATTGGAACTAAGAAAGAGTGCTGTGATTGGAAGTTGGTTGGCAAAGGAAAGTGTTTGAAATATAAGAGATTTAGCAAGTGTGATAAGTATTCCAAGTCTAGAAACTTGTGTTTGGGTCATGGTAAGTTATTTGAAATATTACAATTTTTGTAAACTTTTTCAAAGGTTACAAGCAAGTTTGTGACAAGCACAAGACTGAAAAGTATTGTATCAAGTCAACATGGAAGAATTTGTGTGAACATAAGGGCAAGAACAATGCTTGTGATGAATATGCTTATCATTTCGTTTGTACCAAGTATGACAAGTCAAATGTCTGTGCCAAATTCATTAATGTTCCAAAGGTCGGATATCACTACAAGAAGAGATGTGCTGAATACAAGCTCGATGCTTACTGTTCTGCCTACAAGAAAGTCTGTAAATGCCAAAAGGGATGGAAGAAGGTTAACGGTAAACATTACAAGGGATGGACTGATACTTATTATCATGCTTTCTGTCAACAAAAGTGTCATAAGATTTGTGCCAAATATACCAAGACTAAGAAGTGTGTCAGATACAATAAGGTTAAATTCAGTCTCAAGAAGGGTTACACTAAGAGATGTGTTAAATTCATTGATAGAAAGTTCTGTGTTGCTCAAAAGAAGGCTCGTTTCTGTACCAAGTGGAGTCAAAATCAATTCTGTGATTTCAAGAAGAGAGTAAGAGTTTGTGAAAAGTTCAAGGAACGTAAATTCTGTGCTAACTATAAGGCTGTCAACTTCTGTACTCAATATCATCAAACCAAATCAAGATGTATCAAGAAGAAGCACTGGAAGAAGTGTGTCAAGAAGTCACCTGGTTATAAGGTCTGTGCCAAGTATCAATTCGTTGGTGGTCACAAGAAATGTGTCAAGTATGGTGAAGAATCTGTCTGTGCCAAGAAGAAGAAGGTTTGTTCCCCAATTAAGGTTGACAAGTATGTTCCTGAAAAGAAAAAGGAACACAAGAAGAAGAATTAAGAGAATAATTCATTCTTTAAACAATTTTGAAAAATAAACGTGTGAGAACCCAGTATTAAATTATAAAAAAAAGATGTTTGCACAATTCTTATCTTTGATTGCTCAACACCATTTCTTGGACTAAATTTCTATTAGAAACTTCCCTGAACTTGTTAAACATTAAAAAAATGCAACCAGAGATTTGTCTTATCATGATGGAAATGATAGGAGGAAAAGAGGCTCTCAAATTTCGAATAATCTCCAAATCATGGTTAGCAGCAAGTCAACACTTTCGGTCAATCAACCTACAATACTTTAGTGATGTTCACGATAATTTATTTAAAATTACCGATCACATTTTGATGGAGCATGTTTCTGACTTGGAAATATTCGATAACAAGTTGACTGTTGTGGAAAGTTTTAGAAGATTCGTTGAAAATCCTCATTTGAGAAATTTAAAGACTCTATATTTGGAATATCAGGAATCAATGGAGGAATTATTTGATGGTGACTTTACTGATCCAGCAAACAGACTCGTAAATGAGATTGGATTAATAGCTAATTGTGAAATATTTGCCAAGTTGGAAAATTTGACAATTATCAATCACAAGTTTACAAATAGAGGACTTTCGGATATTTTCAATAGTAAAGTTTTGAGAAATCTCAAAACTCTGAATTTGCAAAGTAATAGTTTTACCAATTTTGGTAGCGTTAGCTCTGGAACTAATTGTTTAATCAATTTAACCGCATTAATTTTGAAATGGGAATTAGTAACATTGGAAGATATTCAATTAATGTGCAATAATCAACTATTCTCCAAATTGAAAAAGCTTGTCATTGCTCCATTTCTTAATTCAATTTTGAAAAATTGGGATGAAGGATTTTCAATCATTCTCAATAATCCAGTTTGGTCAAATCTGAAATATTTGAAAATTGAACTACCAAAAATTTTGAATTCTGTTTCCAATATCAAATGTACACTCCAACTCGAAAAATTAATCATAAGAGCATCATCAGATTTGGAAAGTTGTAAATCTCTCATACTAAATAAGAGTATTTCACTTTCATTGAAATATCTTGATATTGGTAAAATTAATTCAGCATCATATGATAACACTGCAGATATTAAGGAATTGGATGCATTTAGACCACTGTTTGAAACATTCATTTTCAAGATTTAAGAGCAAGGGATCTGTCAATTTGGTTATGATGTTTTTTTAATGCCAAGTGTCAATCGATTGAACAAGAAATCAAATAAATTTATTTCAAACTAGAGATTGAATATGATCCATTCTCTACTCGCAGTTAACAATTCCAAAATGAATCATTTTCAATTCTTGTTTAGTCAACCAGCACAATCACCATGGTGTTATCGCAAGTTTAAAGAGAGATCCATTATCGGTACTCAAATCTCTCCAATTCCTTTCCATTGCACTTTGATAGACTCAAAATTAGCTTTGTTGACAAATTAGCTATTTGGGCGCCATCATCCTGCCAAACGTCAAAAATAAATTAAAAAAAAATGTTTTCGCTTCGTTACTGGTGCTTTACATTGTATCCAAGTAACTTCCTGTATGCACCATGTATATGGTTGTTCATACCAGTTTTACTTTTTGGTAGTGCTATTTTAATTGGTTTACTCGGTGGACGTCAAATGCCATTTTATTTAGAACAATCAACAGTTGCTACAAGTTTCTCTGAAGATAGAGCAAGAATTTATTTAAAAGCTTTAACTACTAATAATGATAAACCAATTGTTAGAGTTCCAGGTTCACTTGCTGCCTTGACAGCTCGTGATTATATTTATAATTTAACTAATACTTGGGCAAGTGTAAGTTGTTATTGTTTATATATTTCAAGTTTTATTAATTATTATTGTTGTTATTGATTTGTTATTGTTATCCTGTTGTTATTGTTGTTGTAATAATTGTAAAATGTTAATACAACATTGTTTACAAAATATTATTAACTGTTAATACTAATAATACAAAAATATTGTTGCAAATCATATAATGATGATGATTTTGAATTTGAATTTGAAAAAATAGAAAACAACTGGAAGTTATGGTTTAGAAGTTCAAAAACAAGATTATCACCAATTTAGTAATGTCCTTGTTCGTGTCACTCCTAAAACAACAACACAAAATGTTGATGATATGCATTCATTCCTTGTTGCCTCACATTATGATTCAGTGGAATTTAGTGCTGGTGCATCAAGTGCTGCCTCTGGAGTTGCAACCATGTTAGAATTGATTTACAATTTGATTAGTCAGGACACAACTACTGGACCTACTTATCCAGTTGTTTTCTTCTTTGGTGGTGGAAGTACTCAATCAACTCCAGAAGCAACTGTTGCCTTTATGAAAAATCATCAATGGTCAAAGAAGTGTCTTCGTTTTGTTAATTTAGATTCTGTAGGAAGTGGTGGAAAGGCAATGGTTTCTAGAATGACAGATCAATCAATTATTGGTGAATATGGTAATGTTCATCCATATATTTCAGTAATTGGTTATGAATTAAGTAGATTAACTACCTATACTAATGATTATGATGTCTTTTCTAGTAGAGATTATCGTAATACTACTTTACCAAAGTTTTATTTGAAGGGTATGGATTATGCATACTATTGGGATGGTTATTATTATGGAACCAAGTTTGATACATATGACGTTGTTGGTGAAAAGACTTTACAACATTTGGGTGACAATGTTTTGGCTCAAATTCTTTCAGTTACCAGAAATGAAAAGATTATGGAAGAATCCAATACTGAATATGAAGCTAATTATGATGCTGATATTGTTTATTTTGATATTTTGGGTGGTTTTACAATTAATTTGAGTTTTGGATGGAGTCAAGCTATTCAAGGTATCATTGTAGTTGTTGATTTGGTTTTACCTATTGTTTTGGTTATCATTGATCACATGATTTCACTTCGTTATCATGATACTTCATCTGTTTATCAATTATTTAAGAAGAGTACTACTGGTTTGCAAGCTCGTTTATTATATTTGGTTCTCTATTTGGGTGGTTATGTATTGTCTCTTGGTTTTGGTATTTTATTTGCGGCAGTTCTGGGTGCCATAGTGGATGGTATTCAACACATGCCATGGTATAGAGATCCAGTGTTGGCTATCTTTTTATTTGCTTTACCAACCTTGTTGGGTATGTTTTTAGCTCAATACGGTGTTCACGTCATTGGTAATGCTGTCATTTCAGGTTGTGGTTGTTTCAAAATGTACAGAGTTTCAATGAAGGATAAGAGTGAATTGAAGGCTGGTGAAAATACTGCTGCTCAAACTTTGGTTTATGCTATTGATAAGGAAAGATATCTTGCTCTTACATTCTTCTGGGGTTTATTGACAGCTGCTTCATTGTGTACTCAATTGAAGTCATTCTACATTGTCTATTTCTGGTCTTTCTGTTTGAGTGGTATGCTCATCATTTTATTGGTTTTGGATCGTGTTATTATGTGGACCTATTTGATTGTAAGAAATAAGACTCGTGCTAAGGCATTAGAAGCTATGGGTGCTACCATGACTGAAGAATTGACTGAAGCTGGTGATGATGTTAATAAGAGAAAGAAGTTCTTGGAACTTAGAAGAAAGAAGAAGGAAGACGAATTGTCAAAGGATGACAGCTCTTATCTTAACAAGTTGGCTAAGAAGAGAAATTTGAGACATGAAATTGCTTCACAACTTTCATCATTCACATGGAAAGATTTCTTCCATGCCCTTCACTACCATCAATTGTATTGGTTCATTTTCATGGCTATTGCCAGTTGGCCACCATTGACTGTCACAATTGATATTCTTGATAGATTCTCACACATGCTTATTCCATTAATGTCACGTGCTAATTATCCAGTTAGTGGTGCCATGATTGGTTCTGCAATTGGTTTGATTATTTTCTTAATGACTATCTCATACATGCCATCAATGCATCGTGCTGCTAACTTTGGTAAGGTTTTGATTGTTAATGGTCTTGCTTTGGCTCTTGTTATCATTATTGCCATTGCTTCAAGTGGTTTCACTTCAACTACTCCAAGAAAGATCAAATACGCTCAAAACACAAAGATTGGAGGTGCTGCCATTACAGCTCAAAGCACCGATGTTACTACTGCTTTGTCAATTGATGGTGTTGCTGGTAAATCTGTCACCTTTGATCTTGCCAACTCACTTTCATCAATCACAATGCAATCATTCGATGGTATCAGTGTTCGTTCAGTCTTGTCCACTTACAAGAGTTATTATGGTATGGATTCATCAATTGCTTTCCACAGAGAATCATGCTCAACTTACAAATGTGAATTTGTTATGTGGAGCGGTACTACTTCAAGCAAGTACACTTCATACCATCTCCACTTGAAGCAATTGGATATTTTCAATGTTGTAAATACCTTTGATGATAATTACAATTACACTACTTTAACTTTGAAGGTTTCTTTGAATGAAAAATTGGAACAAGGTCTCTTCAAGCTTTCTCTCTCTGGTGATAATTCTACCATTACTGCTTGTGACCTCAATTCTGCTGATACTAACAAGATTAAGAGTCTCTATTATCACACCACTGATTCTGGAGTTCACTCTCTCTACAAGTATGGTATGACTTATCAAGAAACTTTAATTGATGTTCAAATTAGAACCTCCAAGTATGCTACCTCCCTTCCAACTCTTGCACTTAGCAATGAAGTTTATGAATGTGAGATTTCTGGTTCTGAAGTTGTTTCTGCCATGAGTGCCTTATATGATGCAGGCAAGTACTATCTCACTCCACTTGGTTCTGGAAGTTGTGATATGCTAACTGAATCTTCAACAGTCAATATTAAGATTACCAACAACTAATTTATATAAATCCTAAATAAAATAAATTTCTAAAATAAATTAATTAATTTTTTATATATTTTGAAATGAAATGAACTTATTGCTCTGAAGTTTCTTCCTCTTCCAATTTTTCAAAACCTTCTTCTGCTCCTCCTTCAATCTTTCTCTTAAGAATTACGTTGAAGAAAAGGAATTGCAAAAGAATTAACAAATCCATAACCAAAACACCAGCACTACCAATGATCCAAGGGAGCTATTAAATTTTAAATTAACAAATGTGTTTCAATAAAGAATACTTACTCTGGACAAGATGAATTGCCAACTAACAGAATAGAGGAAAAGAGAACCAGCATAAGTGGAGTTACCCAAAAAGGCACAAATGAACAAAATTGGTGATAAACCTTCGGTAGATCTTCTCTGGAACTATTTCCCACAAGTTAGTGAACTAGTGTTAAATAAAACTTACATTCTTAATAATTTGTGGAATTCTAGAACCTAAATACAAACAAGTACTCAATGAACCAATGACGTAACCAGCAATATCAACACCATAGATAGGCCAATATTTACCATCTTCAATATCTTGTTGGCTTTCAGATAATAATTTTCTACCAGTACTGAATGAAGAATTCATAACACCCTCTGATGACATTTGAGATTGCATTAAATAAAAACCAGCTGTTAAGAAGAAGGCAGAGAAAGCCATAATCTTTCCGTATGATTTTTGTTTTGAGTCATCTTGAATCAAATGGTCTGATTCATTAATTCCTGTCAATTCTTCTCTTTGCTTCTTCCTCCTATTCTTAATTGTGTAATAAATAAATTGAGCAATTAAAATTACATCCATGCAAACGTAATAAACAGCAGTAGCAATTTGAGTTGGTAATTGATTAGCAAGAATTGAACCAATTAAATTGAGAGAATCTCCCAAAATCCATTGGAACAAGAATGCTGGAGCCAAACTGTCGGCATTAGATTTTCTATAATTTTCAATAATTTGTGGTAAATTTGCAAATAACCAAAAACCAATACTACTCAAACCAATCCAGAAACTTGCTTGTTCTGTTGGTGTTCTAATACATTCTCCCAAAGCGTTCAACATCCACGGAATATAATGATATCCATCTTTAACAGGAAAACAATCTGTATTATTAGTAATATTATTGCTATTAAAAGCTCCTCCGTTATCACTCAGAGAGTAATAATTAAAGGCTGGTGCAAATGGATAATTAGCACCAATGATGTAAGTGCTACTCGGAGGAAGATGCATTTTTTTAAAAAACAATTTTTTAAATATTTTTTTGATTTTTTCAAAATATTTGATGAAAATGCTCAAACTGCCATTCACATATGATCGGTTATTCATCAAATTTCCGAGGATTTAGGGATACTCCTTTTGTTGACAATTATTAATAAGAACAACATATATTCAACATCATGATGATGAGGTTTTTAGATATTTTTAACAAGTTGGAAGGAAACTGCAACAACTGTCTTGTACATTCTAATAGAGTTATTATTTAAGGTGGTGATTGGTGAATCATCATGGTTTTCTATGCGATTGAGAAAGTCTTTGCGTTCAAAAAGACGCTACAGTAATACGGATATAGTTCCTTAAAAGATAAAAGAATACTTATTAAGACAATACTCAATACATGCGAATCATTAAGGGAGATGCAATCATGTAATAGACGCGACTTTCAAGGTTGGCAAGTTTGTTGTGGCCCAACAAGACTGAAGGGTTTTATCACTCTAGCACAGTAATAACAGGACCAAGGAATTTGTACGGCTCAAATCAAAACAGAAAAAATGTTTAACAAACATCACCGTGCTCAATCGAACAGTATTTACTACTCTATTGCGCTGCTTTCATTTTGTGCTTGGCTGTTAGGAACCTTCATGATACAATGCACTGCAGTATGTACTAATAACAGTGATTGTGGAGTGAGAAAATTCCTTGCAGATTTGAAAACTGAAAGGGGAAACCTCATGTCGAGTTATGAAAAGTTATCGAAGGGTATTGCCTTGCTTAATAGTACTCTCACTAATAGTACAACTATCATTCTCAATACTCGTGTTAAACAACTTGACAAGTTAAAGACAGCCATTTCCTCCTTGGATTTGGAAATTTCTGCTATCGATGCAAGATGTGCTACCACTGTTGGAATGGATTGTGATTCGTGTGCAGATGGTTACACAAACTTTCCAACTTGTAACGTTCCAACATGTTTTGGAATTTCCTCTACAAACAAGTCGAGCGTTTGTTCTGGAAGAGGTTCTTGTATTTCACCTAATACTTGTAATTGTACATCTCCTTATTATGGTTCCTATTGTCAGAATACCACTTGTACCAGTCTCCCAACTCTTATTCACAAGTATCAATTGGTCAATTCTAATGGTCAAGATGACTTTGGTTTAGATTTGACAGCTTACGGAACTATCTCATATTCATCCACTGATGTTCCAAATGGTGCTCCAAAGAGTGTTGTCTTTAATGGAGTGAATACAGGATTATCTTCTACTACCAACATTGCCTTTGGCCCTAGTCAAACTTTGGCTTTATGGATGAAGAAGAATAATGCTAATACTGGTATTGCTTGGTCTGTGGGAACGGGAGGTCCATATATTGAGTTTAGTGCTCAAGCCTTCAGTTTGTATGCATATGGTAACACTAAATTGGGAACTAGTGATGCAATTTTCACATCAGATGTTTGGCATCATATTGCTTTGGTTTTCAAGACATCAACAGTTGACTTGTATGTCGATGGAGCATTGCAAAAGACCTTTGCTGGGGCAGCGGGTTCACCAACTAACAGATTAGTGTTTGGATGTTATGGTGGAGCATGTGCAAGCAATTATTACTGGGCAGGTTCCATGGCTAACATTTTGTACTTTAATTCTGCATTGAATGCTGCAGAAGTTCAGAATGTGTATAAGGCAACGTTGATTTGTTAAAAAGATGGAATAAGTTTTTGAATTTTCAATTAAGAGTTTAACTTACAATAAAATAATTTAGTTAGTTTAATATTATGTACATTCTTAGATTTCCTAGGTCTTAATCATTTTCAATAATCCCACAAACTAAAATGGAAAGTAATCTTTTGAATTTGATAAAATTGGTTATTGATTTCATTAGATGTATTCTCCAATTTTCTTCTCTTACAATCTGCTGCAATTTCGTTACTTGATTTGAGTTTCTCTCTCCTCGTTAATGTAGCACTTGCCTTACCTTCACTCACAAACTTGAATTGAATCTTTAATTGATTGTAATGTCCAATAGTTTGATCAACATGTTTACCTTGTTTTTGAGAGTTTGGAATCCATTCATATGGTGAAATAAACCTCTGCAATAACAGTTGATCATCACAATATAGAAATAGCTCATATCTAATCTCACTGGAAAAGACGTAATCCAAAGGATGGAAAGAAAGTGAGCTATTATCTTTGAAAAAGGGTTAGTAAAGTCCTCTAATATTAGTAAATACCTTTCGATTGTTGTTGTAATTGATTTGTTTCTCTCTTTGATGATGGAGCCTGAATAGAGAGTAAGGCTCTTGGATTATCATGAATATCAAAGTATTGACTGTAATCTGCCACATGAACAAGTGACACATCTACAATCATAGGGTTAGTAATTAGTTTGAGTATGTTATTAACTAACCTAGTGGTATCTTATCATATGGACAAACTTTTTTCAGTACATCATCGTGAGGAACAATAAAAGCAGAGAACTTGAAGGTTCCTCTAATGCTATTTACCATTCCATCAGCAATGTTATTATCGATACATATAGTTGTAAAGAAGTTGATAATCATTCATGCTTACCTCTTCTCCCATTCGGAACAATCAATATATCTAATAGAGTACAAATCAACAGGCATGATGATGATGAAGGATGAAGGGCTTCTAATGGAACAGGTGTTTATTGTACAAAAGGGTAAAAATTGTTGTTCTTTTTTTTTAAATTTTAAATGTAACGGCTAGTCATGATGGCTTCATCTTGTAGATTTTGGTTCGAGTTGTTTGGATTTGACTAGGAATTGTCTCTTTCTCTCTTGGATGTACTTTTCAATGGTAATCTTTTTATCTTCCATTTGTCTTCTGATGTCTTCATTGATGCGAAGTAAATTACGCCATATGAAATGTTTGAGAGTATCGTTGGCTTTGAATGGATAGGAAGTCTTTTGATATCTTAATAATTGACAGATTAAAGTTGATTGGAGTCTTCTCTTGCTAAAGTTGTATTCAATATCTTCATCAAGAGTTCTTCCGATGAATACTTGTTGGCAAAATTCATCATTTTCTGCCAAAAGTCTCATTTCTTCTTCTGTTAATTTTCTTTCATCTTCCTGAGAATCATCAACTGCTGCTAAATCTTTCAAGTGAACAGCAATATTTGGAATGCATGGTTTCTTTGCTGTCTTTAATTCTTCTCTGTAGTTTCTGTAATTGTTGGCAACACTTGTCAGATCAATAAGGGTTTGAGCTCGTTTCAAATATTCTTCACTCAACATGGACCATGTCTTGCTAAGTCTATAAACTTCATTGGAATATAAACCACTGATAATTTCAAAACATCCATTATAGTTTCTTACAGAGTAACATCCCCAAGCCAATGAAATAAATCTACAAAGGGCTTTGTGTCTATCTTTGATATCAGAATAGGACAAGATAGTTTCAGTAACCCACAATGATACAGTATTGTAAAAGTTGATAAAGAGAGAAAGGTTTGCTGAAGGATCTCGTGTTTTTACCTTGAAACGATTCTTTGATAGCCAATAACTGGAGTAAAATTCATAAGGTTCCATCATACTGAATAAATCAAACTCGATCAATGTTAATTGAATAGAAAGTTGGAAGCTTGAAATAACTAAAAAGTTTGGTTCGTTAGCACTGGAAGAAAAGTTATCAAAAGTTAAATTGATAGTTCTTTGTGCTTGGTCTCTAATGTACAAAAGTTGTGATCTTTCTGTAATTCTCTTCAAAAATAGATCTACAAAAGGTATACTTTCTGGTTTTTTCAAGATAGTGCCTAAATAAGGTATCAAACACTCATGAATAAATTCTGAGCTCATTAGGCTTTGATTGTAGAGGATTAAATCTCCTAAGAATACTAGAATACAATTAATTTGGTGAGGTGTTTGCAAAGTCAGAGTTTCCAAAAAAGCAAACAAGGCGTGAATTCTTACCTCCCATTCGTCTAATGTGTCAAATAAAGTTGAAGCACTGCATGATAGAGCCATCATGTAGTCCAACAATTCTGTAGGTTGCATCTCAAGTTTTGGTGTATTATTCTCCAACGGACCCTTTCTAAGAACTGACTTTCTCTTCCATCTTTGCAAGTGATTAGGATCAGAATAGTCAGAGTCAGTATTAGTGTTAGTATTGGTATTGGTGTTGGTGTAGGTGTATGTTTCTTCATTGGCCCATTCATTTCTTTCAGATGCAATATTCAGCAAGGTAGCAGTAACTGGAGAGGCAGAGAAACTTTCTATTCTTTCCTCTCGTTCTTCTCTTGGTTGAATAGGTAAAATTGTGGACATTTCTCTCTTTTTTCTTGTTATAGAACAGGCTAAAATCTTAGTCAACCAATTTCTAATTGTATAAAATTCAATTTTGGTATCACCAGTAATTTTAGCAGAAATGTTAAATCTTTCTTCGTTTTCTAAATCTTTTAGAGTGAGATGGGATGATTTAGAAATTTCGGAAGTTAATGTTTCAGAATTGATAGTAATATTTCTTTGGTTTCTAGATGTTTTAGAAGTTTTGTTGATTTCTGCCAAAATATTTTGGTCAAAGTTATTCATCAAATTCTTCATACTGAATACATTATCAATTTCTCCTTTTTCGTTAATAACCAAGTCTACGTCATCATCTGAGGAAGATGAATCATAGTCTTGCATAATTTTTTCCTCATGAAGTTTTTGGTTATTCTCAAGTCTTTCATCCCTCTTCTTCACAAGTGTACACATTCTGATTTTAGAAACTTGTTTGAAAATATCTCTTAATTGTTCCATTTGTTCTGTGATGAGATGACCATTGTATAATTCTTTGAATTTTCTCTTTCTGTTTGTATCATCTGGATTATTATAAAATAATTTATATAATAAATCCATAGCACTAAAATTAGAAACAAAGAATTTTTCAATAAGATATTCATCCTCTGCCAAGTCCTTGTATGTGGACCAGTAAACAAGTTCAAATTGTTTCTTATCAATATTATCAGTATTAAGAGGAACAGTAGATGGAATTGATGTACATGTTCCAGTATTAACTTTGTAAAAATGTTTCTTGACTGTTGGTGCGTTTGTTGGCTTTGGAGTTGTTGGTGTTTGTACTTCTTGTTTTTGTTTCTTATCATCCTTTTTTTCTGGTTTTTCAATCTTTCTTGGAGTAGTATCAAGGAAAGATCTACCAGGAGAAAGAGGCATATCTTCAGGAGCATATTGAATCTTGTGGAAAAGTGCAAGTTTATCCTGGACATCTTCTAACTTATCTTGTGAATCATCAATTTTTTTAAGTTGAGAATTAACAACAGGTTTCTTGTTCTTATCCTTTGTAGTTGTCATTTCCTTCACATATTCCTCATCTTGATAATCTGTTGTTGTGACAGGTGCTGGCTTTGAAAAAGTGACAGGCAACCCAAAAATGTTCTTTTTGGTTACTAATTTTCTGTATTGTTTCTTCCTTTGAGTGTGATTTCCACCAGTCATCATTCTATAATACATTCCTTTAGTATGTTGGTTTGAACGTGCAGTATTAATATCCGATGAGCTTTTGCTGTGTGTCATTGCAATTTTTTGCATTGGACTAGAAGAAAGAGGAGAATTTAAAGGAATATCAAGAGTACGAGGTGAAGAAGCTAATATTGGTGAAGAAGGAGAATGTTTCATACTCAACTGTTGCAATTGAGAATTACTCAACTCTTCTGTAAAATTATTATGTGAATATGATGACTCCTCACCAGAAGAGAATGATTCGGGATCACTCTCAACAGCTTCTTCCACCATTTTACCTTCCATTGATCCAACAGATGCATTCATCAGAGAAGAATTATCCATTATAGAAGCAGCAAGACTTGCACCATACAGTTCGGATGGAGGAATAATTTTCCTATTTAAAAGAGCAGGAGGTTGATAATTTGTCTTTTTTCTTGTCGAAGAAGAATCTTGGTGCACTCTAAAAGGAGCTGATCGGTCCCAACTTCCCTCACTTTGGTCCTGTGCTCTTCTTCCTCCATTTTCTTCATCGTCATCTGTTGTACCCTCATCATTGGTATCAGAACTTTGAGCATTGGAAGAACGTTCAGATCCTTCAGTCTTTCTAGCAAACAATACATCTCCCTCATCCAAATCACCTTCTCTATAAAAACCAGGTGAAGTAATCCTTCCATTCCCACCACCTATCGAGGTTGATGATGATTGTTGTTGATCTACACCATTTGTTGGAGAAGCCTTATTTTTAATTGTATTCGATTTTTTAAAGGAGAGTTTGGATTGGAAGGAATTAGAGTGAGGAAGTGATGACGATGGTGAATTATTGTTATTATAATTGGGAGAGAAGGAATTATTATTGAAGGAGGATGAAATGGTGGGAGAGGAAGGAGAAAATTCACCATTATTACCAACACTACCAACAATATTGGATGATGATGAAAGTTTAGTCTTCCTCGAGTGATGCCATGATCTTGAGATGGCAGAAGGAGGTGAAGAGGAAGTACTATTATCATGATGATGATTGGAGTTTACACTACCACCTATTGGGATGGTACTGGATGATCCTTGTTGGAGTGATGATGATAATAATGAAGTGGAATTGGATGGATTATTATTTGTGGTTGTTGAATTATTTGTAATTTGTCTCTTTACAACTCTCTTCACAATTTTAGAACCACTGGATTCCCTTCCTGATTGACTATCATTGGAAGGAGTTGTTGGAGTGGTTGATGAATCGAGAGTATTTGGTGTAGTTGTGGTTGGTGATGAATTATTATTGTGAAATGTTGCTGTTCTCTTCATGAGACCTCTCTTGTTGGAGGTTACAGTTTTCACTTGGGGAGTTGAATCAGAATAACTGTGTTGTGGGAGGCATTGATGGTTAACATGTCATTAGTTCACTTACCCTGAATCAATGGCTGTTTGGCTGTCACCTTCCGATGCCATTTTTTTTGAGTAATGATACTTGACAGAACTGTTGATCGCTTATTTTCAATGTGTTGGATTAGAGGGTGAACGGCCACTTGTTATTGAGTGACTCAATAAGAGATCGTGTCAACTTGATTAGTGCCGTAGTCAAGGAGAATAAGCAAACATATTTAATAATTCATTTAGGTTGATTGAAACTACGTTATGCTGTTAAATACAAACTCAATTTCATCCATATTTTTCTTCAGATATTCCTCTTCATACACAACTGTTTGTTTCAGTCGTCCAAATGCCTCTAATAAATTTCGTGTAATAATTTCATATTGAGTGCTAGGAGAAGTATCTGAAATACCACTGACGGTCGAGTAATGTGGATATTTTTCACTCAATTCAAAATCGCCTGCCTTTGGATTTTTGGACAAGAAAATATATAATTCTAATAGCTCAACTCTGAATTCTCTTGCAAGAAATTGTTTCATAATATCCATGCAAACAGTTCCATCACTAAATGTTTTAGAGAGAAATAAATCCATTTCCTCTTGTTGTGAACCGTAATCATCTATAACAGGTTGTTCAATTTTTACGAATGTGTAAATAATTAGAAACAAATTTTGAAAGGTGAACCCAGTTATCATTAATATTTTGCTTACACCATATAAGATATAACCAATGGTATGGTTTGTGTACATGGTAGAGATTGGACGCGTATGGTCAAATACTAGTATCGTGAGATATGAGACATCTAATTGAGAAACAGTAAAATGAAGAAATACAAAACATAATGGTGGGATTTGAACAAAGAATTCAATATTGTAGCCAAAGGTATCATCATACAGAAAGAACCACCTTGCAATTCTCCTCTTATTCTTAAGTGTTTGAATAAAGTTTTTGTTCGAAACAAAATGGGCTGCTAATCCTACACCTAATACTGAAATATAACCAACAGCTACTATGAGACAAATTGAGTCGTACACATAATTGGCAAGGTTAAGGTATGAAATCGAGGTCATTAAAAAAGTAACAATTGTAGCCTCACACATTAGGACAAAAATGATAGAAACCAAGAATAAGAACTTGGACAATAGTACTTTCAAAATGATACTATCTCTTTTCGAATAATGTTTTGAATAAAAGTATCGGCAAGCATAATATCTCAACACCTGCAAGAAATGCAAAGAAAGCACTGCAATCACCACAAGTTCTTCCATCAAAGTGTCCCACTCTGGATCATAATATATAATATTTAAGATTATACTTGCCACTCCTTGGGCGAGATACAATCCACAAGAGAAATATGGAACGACAAATCTACTTTTGATCATATGATGATTTCTCTTAATAAATAACATTACAAGAATAATAGAAAACTCAGCCACTCCAATAGATAAAGATACCATTTTCCAATAATAATATTGTGGTCTTGAGTTATAAGTCAAAATATCACACTCATCGTGCCAATAAGGTTTCAGTGAGTTTGCTAAGGTCAAATTTTGTGAAATAATTGGTATATAATAGGAAGATCCGACTAATCCATAAGTTGAGAAGGGGTCTATCCAAAATCGCCAGTACATATCCACAAACACCAAATGTAGTTGAACATCAATTTTTGCAGGTAATAACATTGGAATCTTAATTTCCAAATCTGTCATGCTAGCATCATATTGCTTGAATGGTTGTCTGAGAGTGAATTTCCAATCTGCTCTGGCAAGGAAAGAATCTAATTTTTGGTTTGCATATCCATAAGAACATCCTTCTTGAAATGAAGTTCCATTTCTTGTCTGACAAAATGTTGATGGAAGGATGTCATAATCCAAGGTTCCTAGTCTTTGAAAATAGCAATACAGCCGATACCTGACATCCTCAATCATTGTAAAATCATTGCTTAATGGTTCTTTCATATAATAATTTTCAGTTATGGGCGACATGAAAAACTTATCTCCCTCAGAGAATAGCTGGAGACCAATGCAAAAAGTCGCGCTCATTTTTGAGGCTTTTATATTGAGTGTAATATTTCGGAAGGAAGAATTTTCTGCCTCATCACTATAATCGTTATTGTTAATACTCCACAAAAACCGTATTGGATCCGAATGGTGCCTCACAAAGCATTGCTCCTCTCCAGGAAGCACAACATCATTAAGCACTGTTTTATTACTATTCATCGAGGTGTTAATAACGCCTAAAATGGCACTAATGTGCAGCAAAAAGAGTAAGGTGAGTACAGCATAGTTGATTCTGTGCATTTTTTTTACTAGCATCGGCTTTTTACTACATGTTCATCAGTAATATGATAAATTAAAAAGAAGTTAGTACAGTCCTCTTTCATATGGGTTTTCTCCGATTAGTGTCAAAGTTAGTCCAATTGAGGGTTAATAAGACAATTCTTCCCTGATTGGAATTAATAATGTATCCGTTCCATAATCTTTAAAAATATTAGAAATGATAATTGGGATAGACAGGTTAACTCAATTCTTCATTCATATTGAAATTCTAACGCTACCATGAACAATTGACAAGGTAACTGAAACTTAACAATTTCTTTCCATACCATTCATTGTAATGTTCTTCTCAAAGTTCATCAGAGAATGCTGTTACAATATGCATCAAGACAGTCTACGAAGATGACACTGGAGTATTATTAATAATAGATGTTCAATAACTAGTTATTGAGCTTGAGCATGTATCCCCTGGTAGGTCTTGGTAATATCAGATTTCTTAGTATCAGCTAAACCTCGATATTGGAAGTTATTGAAAGTTGGCATTATCAAATCCATTCTTTAGAGAACTGCTGAGGTCAACAATGCAATTTTTTTTATATTATTTTTATTGAATCTTGTTTGGATCTTGAGCTTTAAGTTGCACACAGGAAAACATTCAAATCTTCTTGTTTTACAAAAGAATATTACAACCCAAAGGATCCCAAAATACTACATAAATAGCACTGAAGAAATTAATGTAGCTGTTTCTCAATAAGGTTTAGGTCAAATAAAACCAATTTGTATTAATATATTTTTATGAATATGGAACTGAAGGATAGGAATGGCAATAAGAAAAACTAAATCCACAACTCAATTACTGTTAGTTATTTCCCATCTCTTTTGTTTCCACATGTTGTGCAAAAAAGTTGGCAAGGCCCTGTGTCTATTAATATGCATGTTTCAAATACATGCTCTCTCAGAAAAAACAACTTGCTCTATGAAACCAACTAGACATTCATGGACAGTATTAAGCCATCTATTCATGATAGTGAAGCAATTCCTCACATGTTAGTTGTTTGCATGTGATGCAACATTCGAACATTAACAATTTTTTTATCAATACCTTGAATTATCTTACTTGTGCTTTGGAAAATTATCTTCCGATATGATTTTAAATTATATTTATTTGATATTGGTAATCATTGGACAATTCTTATTGGATCAGAGATGTTATTAAGATTGTTTGATTACGTTACAACATGTAAAGGAGGTAAATTTCATCTTTGCACTTTTCAAAATTAAAAACTGAAAAAAATAGAAAGAATTTAGCAATGACAGAACCTAAAGATTTATCCAACCCAAGTGAACGATACGGGTTTGAATATGACATTGATGCTTGGTATGAAAAATGTTCCAAGTTTACAACTTATACTAAATTTATTCCTATCACTCAATCCGAAGCTAAAGTCATGATTAAACAATACGAATTTCATATTAAGAAAACGAAGGATCAATCACCAAGTGGTGATGATTATGAAATTTTAAAGAAATTGGAAGGAAAAATTGATGATGAACTTACAAATAATTCTGAATTTTATGATGAAGAAATGGATGTGAGCAGTGCTTTTATTAGATTGAGTTCTAGATCTCCTAAAGATGCTGCTTTTAATTCCCAAAAGATTCGTCAAATTCTTCAGAGAAAGCTTTATGAAAAGAATGCAATGTTTTCTTTTGGAGGTGAAAATGCTAAAATTCAATCAGATCAAGATAAGCAAAATAATGAATTCATTGCATTCTTTGAATCTCAAGTGGAAGTTATGAAATTTGAAAGTGGACAAGAGGCTATTGAAATGATGACAAGTTCTACTCGTGTCTATGATGATTTAAATATTGCACTCAAGTATAGAAATGACGATTCATTGTGGAATGTCTTTTTCGTATTGAGAAAATGGATTCCAAATCATAATATTCAATACGAATTCAGAACTTTTGTTTATAATAGAAAATTGTGTGCCATTTCACAATATAATGATGCTCTTTTCTTTGAAGATTTGTGTAACCATAAGGATTTATATTTGAAGGCAATGTTAAACTTTTTTGAAAAGATTAAGGACGAAATTCCATTTGATAACAGTGTAATGGATTTAGTAATTTATCCATTATCCTCAGACGAAGAAAAACTACACGATATGGATAATCTCAATGTTCAAGTTCTGGAATTCAATCCATTTAATCAATATACAGGAAGCGCATTCTTTTCATGGATTAAAGACACAGAAATTCTTAAAGGTGAAAAGCCATTCGAATTTAGAATCAGAGAAGACTCGCTTCCAGTTTTGAGAAATATTGATTTTTCAGAGAGTGGCTCCACAAATAAGAATAATCAATTAATGTTCAATTTAATGGATATTCCAGATCAGAGCATTATTGAAGAAAATTCTGAATTGCTTGAAATGGTTGATGATTTTCTAAATAATGATCTGGAGAGAATTCACTCTAATTTCAAGTACGTCGTTCAGAAAACCACCACCGAATCAGCTTCTGAAAGATTGAATGCCATGGGAATATAGTAATTTAAATAAACATTTATTGTACTGTTTAGATGATGTTCAACTTCAATGTTTTGTCAAGTTTTCATTTAAAATATTAAAAACAGCATATTTTACATAGGTTAATGAAATACCTTCCAAAATTCCAAAGTAAGATCCTCTTGTATAAAGTGATAAAAAGTTATTTCTATTGATGGCAGGAACTCCATTGAAAACCATTTGATTCTTTGAATTGTTAGGTTGGTAACTAAATTGGAAAATAATTACTGACATACCTTATAGATAATTTCAAGTGGTGAAAGGGCAACCTTTGAAAGGCCAAGACACAATCCTTGGACCAAACGTTCATTATAAACACTTGAAGTTGTGTCAATAGGTAAAAGATCAGAATCAGAAACCTTTTCAAAAATTACATTGTACAATGCTTCCTCTACTATTCCATAAAGTACATAGGTAGCAACTGAAGTAAGCCATTTAGTCCATGATGGCTTTTCAACTTGAGTAATAAGGCCAGAACCAGCAATAATGGCTCTAACTCTCTTAGCAACAAGTGGATAGACAGCAATGTCACTCAAAACACTTGGCACAATTGGAGGAAGATCCAATTTCATTGCGTTTAATGCAGAGTTAATTCCTACTCTCAAGAAGAAATTTGAGAATTGAATGAGCACTTCTTGGCCTAATCCAAAAGTCAATGGTTCACTACTAATATTTGGAGTATTAAATTGCCTTCTAGTCTTTTCATTTTGAATTGGAACAAGGAGAATACCTCTAGCAACGAGGAAACTAATGATACCAGAGGCAGCATGTACACCAACATAGGCTTTACTTTGATTGACACCTTTTGAAACCATCACAATTACCTCATACTATTGCTAATTACTGTACCTACCTTCAATGACGACCTTTGATTCACTTCCTATGGTTTTTGTTATTCCGATCAAGGTTTGTAATATGATGTGATAATGCATTGAAAAAATCTGGATGATTGGCCTACATACCGTGAGACATTTTTTTGTATTGTTTGGTTAAAATAATTCTTTCATTTGTCCTCTCTTGTAAAATTTACTAATAAAGACCTCAACATTATTAATATTCCGTCTTGCAATACATCTTGCAAAATTGTTTAATCTTTTTATAAAGCAAAAAAAGGAGTAGCAAATCTAGGTTTCGATCCTAGGACCTATGGGTTATGAGCCCATCGCGCTTCCGCTGCGCCAATTTGCTTTACATTATTATATGTAAAAAATAGATTTATAAATATCCACAACCTGTCACAGTACCAAGTTGTGTTTTTCGGCAAGTTCAGAACAACATAGTTAAAAAATTATGTTATTATTTAAAATCAAAATCAATGATCAAAAATGGATGCAAACTGGATTCTAGATATTTTCCCAGTTTTTGCAAAATCAACCTCGTGAAACATTTGATCAAATATTTCATTTGGAAGGAATTCACCAACATTCTCAATCGCTGATTTTAATGATGCTTTGGTAATATATCCCTTATCATTAACATCCTCAAATATAGAGAATAATTCATCCATATTTTCAAATAATTGTGATTGATTTCCACTATTCCCTATCAACTCATCTGTATCCAATTCTTGAAAACTTTCATTTGGATGAGCTCCAATATTTGGATATTCTCTATTCACAGCAAAAGAAATAAAAGCAATAAATTCTGGTAAATCGAAACCATGTCTATAAGCAATAAACTTTTCCGATTTTTTCAATCTCTTTGGATTAATCTTCACAAGTGGAATAATGGATGAATTATCATTACTATTGACCAATTCTACAATGTTCTTGTTGGTGTCTTTCTCTGTCATTGCCAATGAATTGTCATCATCCTCATCATCCAATGATTCCTCCTCATCCAATGATGACAATTGTTGCTCACTACTACTCTCTGTATTATAATTACCATTGGTTGTTGTATTATTATTATTAACTGTTGAAAAATTAACGTTATAAACAGAGGTTTCATATAATCTCTCCACAGTTTCTCTATCCATTGATTTTACCTGATGAATCAAATCATCAATATCCTCCTCATCAATTCTAATATGAAGTGCTCTCAACATAATCTTGATATCATCAATGGTCACAAAACCCTTCCGATCAGTATCTAGCAAGGAGAAGGAATGTTTGAATTGGAGAATGGATTCTTGTGAAAGAGTGGAAGGCATGATTTTGTTGTTGACACAATTTTTTAAAAGGTTACCCTTTTAAACTGTGACTTTTGATATTCGATTACAAAATCCTTACTGTAGTATTGGATAAACAAGACTCTATATGAATAGATCAACACTTCTTAAATATCTCAATCTCAACAATCAATAGTGAGTCCAAAAATACATTCTTACTCCTGTGTCTTGGTGAAACATAGGAATAGGAACAACAACTCCGTAGCAAACTGGATGCAATTTGGATTCTTGAGAAACAATAATAAATTTTCTCCTCAATTTAAGCGAACATTTTTTATTTTTAAAAAAAATAGCAAGACTTTGAGGTGGTAATTTTTTGCTCTTGCGCAATGACGAGTTTGGATAATCATCAACAACAACAAGAATTACATCCATCATCCTTCACAACCTCATATTATACATCCTATGAAAATACAGGTTCATCAATAGCGAGTACCAAGAAGAGAAAAAAAACAAATAATAATTTACTTTCCGAGCCTTTGATTGGAACTACAAATGAATCGATTGATACAAATAATATAGTAACAACGCAACGATCTAGTAATGGATTAATAACAAATTATTTTAAAAATGTTACAACAAATGTAAAAACAACATTCGACAAGATAACACAGGGGGATCAAATGAAAAGAGATGAAATTATCAATGAATCAATTAAAATATGTTTGATAATAGAGGCTATATTGATAATACTTTTGGTTGGAGGAATGTTATTGGCTGTTTTAATTTCCTTGTCAATTAGACAACCTGATTTTTTGAGTAATTTTGGAGAATCTTATTTGAGTATTGATAGTGCAAGTTTTGTGGAATCAATAACACAAAAGAGACAAAGTTGGGTGGCTCTCTATCCTATGGATAATAAGGATGGTCAATCATCTTCTGTTGTAGGTGCACTGTCTTGTCCAGACTATTTGACATCAAATTGCGTATTATTTATGACTGATGTTTCAAAGAGACTTACGCTTTCTTCCTTCGCCTTGACAGCTCCTGCTAAAAAAGCTTTTTCTGTTCACAGAATGTTTGATATTTTAGTTTACCAACCATCTTCTATTTCAGAATCACCAATTAATCTTTTGAGTGGAGTCAGCTATTCCCAATATTGTTCCAGATATTGCTTCTTTGTTCCTCACAAGAACCTATTTTTCAGTAGTAAGTTGTTCTATTTGTTTCATCAATGAATTAACATGTTGTTAGTGTATGAAACGATAGATACCACAGATTACAAAGTCTCTGCTCAATTGAGAATTTATCAGATTAGTCATGGAGGAAATCTGACGATTAATTTTACACCTCTCAAAAATTTAACCCTCCCTCAAACATTCGACTCTGTCTTTTCTTCTTCAGCATACCACATCATTAGAAGAGATTACATTGTTTTATTGACCTCTTCATCTACATTTCATCAAATTGACCTCACATCATTCAATATAATCAGGTCATATACCCATAATTTTGATAGCAAGAATGTAGCTGAAGTAAGATTTCTTGACTATACATCATTGAATGACCTTGATGATACAAAATTATCTATTTTTTTCGCTAAACGTGCGACCTATGATGCCCAAGTTGGTCCAATGGAATATTTGATTCTAGATCAGTATTTGAATGATACAAGGTTGGGTAGTGGAGTAAAATTTTCAAGGTCCTCAAGACTTCAGACCATTCACTCTACTTCAAGTTTAACTAAGGCAGGAGATCTTCATTATTTCTTGCGTTTTGAAACTACTTCTTCGCTCTACACTGATGCTACTGGTTTAGTGTTGAGCAATAATATGGTTATACTGGGTGCTAACTCTTTCCAAAATAGTATATTCACAGTATGCACCTTCATTTGGTATAACAGTTCAATACAATCTACGCCACAGGCAGACGTTGTCTATGGGTCATTCAAGAATAGCATTGTTCACACCAGAACCAAATCGAGAGATACCAACCTTTTTTTAGAAGACTCTCCATTTACTACATCATATCAAGTAGATGACCTTTTTATGGTCAGCGAATTACACCATGGACATGACAAGCATTCATTGTTTGCCATTGGACAAAAGACCATTTCACTTCTTCAGATTGTTGATGGCACTTTTAAGAGAGTTTATGATCTATATGTTCCTCAACGTTCTAGAACTATAATTGGTTATCATATTTCATTAGATTATTATTATATTTTGGATGATAACTTTACCTTTTACAAGTTTGACTCTACTTTTTTGAAACTGGTTGCCTCACAAAAATATGAAGAATCAGATTCTTGTTTTATTCCATATTCAATGAAATATGACTCAACCAAGGATGTGTTTATTGTCACAGCTGTTTGTAATGATAATTCAGATTTACAAAAAGTGAAAATGTTATTTATAACAGTACAAGATCAAGCAATAACTTGGAAAGAAGGAAACCAATTTGACTTTGGTGAACACTCGAGTAGAAGCAGTACAATGTTTGGAGTAGATATTTTGTATAACACTCTTCTTGCATTAGAAATAGATGACAATGGTACTAGGCTTGTTGGAAGAGATTTTCAAAATGATTTCAAAGTTGTAAGCACTTTCCATGATACGAAAAATGATTTCTTAGGTTGTGACTTTGATTTGACTAGACACATTTGGTTGCACAATTACTTGGTAATTGCTTGTGGTTGTAAATTGATAATATTAGATAGAAATACTTTAGTTCTTCTTAAGGCCCAGTAAGTATATGAGATTATTAATATTCTAACTTTTGAAGTGAAAATAATTGTTCTGCACAAACAGATTCTGATAATTACTATACTAATGACAACTATTATGTGAGTCTTTATGCAGAAAATACTAGTAATAATGTATTCTACACAATTTCAAGTAGTGGTGAGCTGAGTAAGCTTGTAGTTGGAGGCTGGGCAAAACATTTATATGTTGAAACCTCTGTTCAAGTAAAGAGAGGAGACACAAGTAATTCCAACTATAAAATCTCTAAAGTAGGAGACAATCTCGTGGTTGCAGATATTACCTCTTCATATACATTTATCTACCTTGTCTATCCAGAAATATTTCAAGACGTTTTCAGATGGACATTATTTGGAACTGGTTTGGGATTGTTGATTCTCTCATTTACTTTGACATTTGTATTTTTCAAAACTAGAAAGGCACTCTACAAGAAACAAAATGCTGAAAAGCAATTTGAAGATACCCTTCTCAAGAGTGAATTTAATATTTCAAATTCTGTAGACTATGATGACAGCTTTATGATTAAAATTGAAGATTTGGAATTCACAGAAAGATTATCTGAAGGTGGATTTGCTATTGTTTTCAAGGGAAGGTTTAAGGGAACAGAGGTTGCCATCAAGAAAATGAAATTATCAGATGGGTACACCGAAGACCAAGAGTTATTCCAAAAAGAAGTATTTTTACTTAAATCTTTAAGACATCCAAATGTATTGTCATTTATAGGAGTTTGTATTAGTACTAGTGGAGATCTTAAACATCAATTCATCATTACTGAATTTATGGAAAATGGATCACTAGATCATTACACTAAAAAGCTTAAAGGAAAGTTCCTTATAGAGCAAAAATTGGACATTTTGTTGGACATTTGTAGAGGAATGATGTATTTACATTATAAGGGAATGTAAGTAATTTCAATCTCTTTTTAACTCACAAATCGATTAGCCTTCACCGTGATCTCAAACCTCAAAACGTCTTGATTAACAGAGGGGGAACTGCCAAGATTGGAGATTTTGGTATTTCAAGAGTTGCTGACGTTCAAGCAACAATGACTGGGCACTGTGGTACAATGGAATTTATTGCCCCAGAATGTCTTCAAGAAGAAAGATATACTGAAAAATGTGATGTGTTTTCATTTGCAATAATGATGTATGAACTTCTTTTTGAGTGTAAACCATATGAGAATCAAGATTTTAACTTATTTACCATTGCCTTAAAGGTTATTAATGGTTTAAGACCAGTAGTACCTTTCAATACCGAAGATCCAAAAGCATTCGAGAAATTTACTGATACCATCCTGACCAAACATCCAAAAACATATATTGCCTCTGTAGTTGTTGATTATATCAGTTTAATGAAGGTATGCTGGTCTGCTCTTGACACTGAGAGACCATCTTTCGAAGAAATATTTGAAAGTATCAAAGAATTCAGACAAAGAATCGAATACCAATAAATTATTTATTTTTGATAAGCTTCATATAAAATCTCAATTGGGTGCTTGCTTTGAATGTTGTGATCATTTCCATTTGATGAAATAGTGGAAACAGTTCCTTGTTTTTCCTCCTTTGACATTTCAGTTACTTGAGCCAAATGTTCTTGAGCGAGTGGGCATTCAGAGCTCATTACGTGAGTTGTTTTGGATTTGCTTGCATCTTGTAAAATCTTCTTAGCAACTGGCATACCGAATTTTACAGCTGTATCAAAGTGTGCTTTCTTTGTACCAAAACTGCCTCCATGACCACTGCATCTTTGAATAACACTAACTTTGGCATTAGGAATAAACTTTAAAACATCTAAACCCTTATTACCCATATTTTGAGCTCTTGCGTGACAAGCATGATGCAAAGTAATACTGTATGGAATTTCCTTGATTTGGTCGTGCGTTGGTAATTTACCACCATTCTTCTTTGCCAAATAAACCAAATATTCTGTAATATCCATAGTATTTCTTTTAACGCTCTGGACATTTTCATTTTCTGGAAGAACATTGGCCCATTCAGATTTCAACATGAGAGAACAGCTTGGAACAACTGTGACAACCTTAAATCCCTTACTAATATACTTATTTACAAGGAAATCGGAAACTTTTTCAGCGGATTTGCTCACAGCAGCCAAGTCACCCTGTTCAAAGTAAGGCATTCCACAACACATATTGTAATCAATAGCAACTTCAACTCCATTTTTCTCCAAAATATATTTAGAATACTCAACCAACTCTGGTTTGTTGTAATTTCCAAGACATGTTGTATAAATGATTACTTTTTCTTGATTAGTATTGGATGATTGATTCTTTGGTGTTGTGGAATTCAACTTTCCCATAAGTGTTCCAAAGGTAAATGGTGGAAGATATGCCTTCTTGTGAACTAGATTAAGCTTGTCCAAAATTGTTCTAATAATTGAATTGTTCATCAAGAAGTAGCTAATAGATTGAGGAAGTCTAGTAAGAAGGAAGCCATTTCTGTCCATCTTTGTAAGAAGTTGTTGAGAGAGTTCACTTTCCTTTTCCAAAGTTAATTTTCTATCAACACCTTCATGAACTGGAGCTTCAAACTCCTTGTTTGGTGAATCCTTTGTCAAGAATCCTGTTGTTTCACGAAGTTGAATAGGAGGATTTTGAGTAGTGTGACTTTCATTTTTCTTCTTTTGTTCTACAGCTCTATATCTCAACATTAAATGAGGGAAATCGATATTAAATTCATGTGGAGGTACATAAGGACATTTGGTATTGTAACACAAATCACACATTGTACACTTGTCTGATATTTTTTTGAATTCACTAGAAGGTACCTGTTCCAAAACTTCAACCTTGTCAATCATATCAAAAAGTGAAGGGAATGATTCACACAAATTGAAACATCTTCTACATCCATGACAAATTTCAAAAATTCTTCTCATTTCATTTTCGAGTTTTTCTTCATTGTAATATTCAGCATCTTTCCAAGGAATTGAATATCTGAATGCTTCAAATCTTTGAGCTTCTCGTTGAACTGATGGTGTACTAGTGGATGTTGAAGTGCTAGAATTAATCTCCTCTTCAACAGCAAGAGTTGCAAATCTCTTCTTTCTTGGTACTCTCTTTGCTTCACCTGCATTCGATGAAGTATTAGAAGCAACATGTTCCTCCTCTCTTCGGAATTGACTTACATGAAATCCTCTCGCAACAGCATTGCCAACAATTTTGTTGATTTGGTGTGTTGTTTTATTTAACGATACAACCTTCTTGATCATCTAGAATATAATTTACAATAGCTTTGCTTTCAAAAACGACAAGAATTCTCTGCTTTCAAGGCAATAATATTTTTTTGTTTGAATCTTGTCGTATTATTGTTTTGGAACATGAAGATGGCAACGAAGAATAATTTTGAAGGATGGATTGTATTAGATTCTTCACAATTAATATTGGATGACAGAGTATGGAGGAGAGGGTTGAATGATTCTATATAAATTATTATTTAAATTTTTCCTAGTGGTGTTGTTGCTATGGTGGTGGTATATTTACATATTATTGCTTCTTTTCTTGTTGTTTTTGTTTTTGCTTTTGAATTTGATCGTGAGCCTTCTTGACAAAGGCCAATCTTTGTTTGTGTACTTCTGGTACGGCTGGTCGTTTTTGAATTCTAGGTGCTTCTTCTGTTGATGAGGAAACTACAGAGGAGCTTGGTGTAAAGCCTGGAATTTTAACATCCCACGTATTTTCCAAGTAGAGTTGAAGATCTTTAACTTCCAATGTATCCGAACCACGATGTTTGGCTAAATTACAAGCCATTGTAGTGACTGATTCAATAAAGTCATCAGCAATTTCCAACAAAATCTTTGTTCCGATATCCACAACAATAAAATTATCACACAAATTAATTAATTAAATTTAAATATTGATATAAACATTCTCATCATCATCATCATATGAAAAAACCCACCTCTTCCACTTCTTGATCAAGGGAATGACGAGGATCAATTTGTTGTACAATTTCCTGAAGTTTGCTCTTCTTTAAAATACCTCTATCGTTACTGTTGATGCTCATGCTCCTATTTTTTTTCAATGTTGGCTTGAATTCCAAAGTTGTGATAACAAATTTATTGGTGTTGTTCAAACCCCAATATTTCAATACATTTTGTTGCTATCCATATCAAATTAAATGTTTCTATTGTTTAAACCCACAAGATGAAAAAGACAATGAGCCAACCAGTTTTGAGGAACAGATGGATCTGAATTTGCAGCATTGTAACTATTTTCTGATAACATTGATAAAACACTGGAAGATGAACATTTGTAAATTGATCTATAGAATTATTTATTAAATGATGTAAATCGAATAGTAGAATATTATCTGTCTTAAAAAGTCAAAAACAAATGACGTCAGTGTTAATGTGGATGTTCCAAAAATATCATGTTCGGAATCCCACCTTCAAAAAAATGTTATTAGGACACTACGGGCCAGCCGGTATCATACACTTGTTGTTTAACGATATTTCCTTCGTGTGGTTGATGATTAGCACACAAGTAATTGATATTGCTTATTTTGTATTGTCTTATTCTTGTAAATTAGTTTGTAATTTGAATGTTGATTCTTGTCCATATCCTATTGTTTGTTCTGAGTATTGTACATTCAATGTTGAATTGATGAGAAGTCGCAAACCATTGCCATTCAATTCACATGCTACTTTTTCACATAGTTTGACTGGAGCATTTACTTTGACAATTCCTTTTACAATTTTATATACCCTTATTCATGGAAGAGGAAAGAGATCACTCCTTTCTCTTTATTTTATCTTATTGTTGGGCGTTGCTTCTCATTGGGCTTTGGATGTGCTTGTACATAGACCTGACATGTCCATTCTACCACCATTGACAACATTAAAGATTGGATATGGAACTTGGCAAAATTGGACTTTATGGGAAAATTACTGGTTGGAAATGAGCTCTGTAATTATTGGATTTATGGCTCTAACAGTTGCACATTTCAGATTTGGAGGACCTAGATTTAGATTTTGGATTGTTGCATTGGTTTATTTGGCATTGAGTGGTGCTATCACTTATATTGTTTATTTCGGAGATGATTTAGCAAAGAAGGCTGATTCTGTAATTGATGGGTCTGTTTCTCCTCCAGACCAAACTCCAGTAATTTTCACCATTTATACTATAATAACAATTATTTCTATATTCTTGCAAGTTGATACTCAGAAAAAGAAGGAGTCTATCAAATCTCAATAAAGTTATATTCTACCATCCGTACTTTCTCTTTGCTGTTGAGCTACTTTGCCTGGATTTTTCTAATCTTTCTGCCATTTCCAATTCACGTCCTCGAGATTGTTGGGCTAGGTAGGAAATTTGATTTTTGGTTCTAGCCACCTTGACACGATTTTTATCACCAGCTCCTTCTGTTGTGAAATTGAATTGTTTCAAAGCATCACTCTCATCCTTTGTAAGGAAGACGTCACGTTTATGCTTTTCAATGAGGGCCTTTCTTCTTTCAGCTTCGACATTGATTAATTTACTAGATCCATTTTGACTAACATCCAATATTTCAAAATTTCCAGAATCAACATCTATTCCTTGTCGTTTCATTTCTTCTAAAACATCTTGTGGAATTCCCCTGTTGGCAGTTATTGGTTCCTCATTGTCTTCTGGTGTAATATTCTCCAAATTTTTGTAAACTTCGTCGTCCTCTTCATTGTAGTATGGATTAAATTCAAAATCATCCTCATTATCATCATTTTGAATTTCAACGTCGTTATTTCTTGGTATGTACAACTTTGGTTTTTCCTCCTCATCCTCTTCCTCAGGTTCACTTGGTTTTGTTTCAATAAAGTTATAATTGTAATCATCATTATCATCCTCATCATCTAAAAATCTTTCTTGTTCAATTGTTTGATCCTTTCCTTTTTTCTTTGAATCATCATTGAACAGAGAGTGTTCAGAAATTTGTTTCAACAAGTTCTTTTTGTAACTATTAGTTTTTTGCTTCTTCTTCTTTTGTTCCAATGGTTTCTCCTTCTTTTCCGATCGTGTTATTACATTACTATTAATCACTGTTGATGAAGAGGCTACACTAGGTGCAGAGGAAACTTGTTTATAATTCATATTTGAAACTCCAACAGGTCCAACCGATTCAATCATCAATTCCTCATCAGCATTAACTTTTGTAACTTTTTGTACGTTTGCATTAGTAGCAGTAGTTGAAGGTGTAGTATTTCTCGTTGCTACATTTTGTTTCGACGATGGTACAATAACTTCATCATCGGAATCGGAACCGTAGCCAGCAAGTGATGAGAGCATTTTTTTCTATTTGGAATTATCACTATTAACCAATTAATACTTTACAATAAACATCATACAATAATATCCACCCAGATGATCTTTGAACCATTGGAAGTCGTCATGTTCCACTCTTCATATCTTTTAATTAAAAAAAATAACCACCAACATTCCAACTTTACCTATGAACCCTGATCGTTTTAAATTGGCTGTTGGTAAGTAGTTTTTAATGCAATGGTGTGTGGTTCTATTGTTGTTGTCAATGATTATAGTCGGAACTGGTGCTGTCGGTAAAAGTGCCATTACGTAGGTTTTTAATCATCATTAAAATATCAATAATTGACCATTTTAAAGTATTCAATTTACACAAAATATATTTGACAGGCAAGAAACTTATGATCCAACAATTGAAGGTAGGTTTTTTAAATTTGTGAATAATTGTTGTAAATTTACTTGAATAGATGCCTATTATTGTAAGAGAATGATTGATGGAGTTGGTGTTGAATTAGAAATTGTTGATACTGCAGGTATGTCATCAATTCGGAATTAATTGACCATTATTAAACAAAAATAATAATAGGTCAAGATGATTATATTGCTTTAAGAGATACTTGGATGAAGAGCTGTTATGGATTTATTCTTGTTTTTGATTTGACATCTTACAGAACTTTGGAAGAATTGAAAATATTTGTAGAGCAAATTAAGAGAACTAAACTAGACGAAAACAAACCACTTTCTAATGGAAACATTTTCCCAGGTATTATTTTAGGTAACAAGTGTGATTTAAACTTTGAATTAAGTGAAAAGGATGTTGCATCCTTTATGAAACAAGAACTTGATATTCAAGTTCCAATTCTCTTCACTTCTGCCAAGACCAGAGTCAACATCGATGAAGCATTCGAAACAGTAATAAGAGAAATGAGAAATTTCAAAGCATTCCAAAACAAGTCAACCACAACCACTGAAAAGAAGAAGGGTTTATTCTCATCCATTTCAAACTCAAATGAAACAGAAAAGGATTTGAAGGATTTTAAGGATATTGAATAAATATTTATTTGTTTTTTTGGAATGTTATTTTACAATTTTTTAGTGGTTTGGTTCTAGAACAACAATGTTGAAGGAATAATCGTCCAACTTGAAACAGTCAACTCTTCTTTCCATATTGGAAACACTATTTACACCAATGTTTTTCCTTCTAGCCAAAACATAAACATCTAACTTTCCGCCGTTATCTAGCAATTGAGCAGAAATGGTATGATGTGACCTGTTTGATTGGGCCATCATTTGGGCAAGTTTAAGTTGATTGAATTTCAATACTTTCATCAAAAGGGAACTCTGTTGTTGTTGGTTAATCTTTACAACTTTCTTATTTTCCTTGATCATTACTCTGGATATCATGGTCTGGAAGATCCTCTTTTGATTTTCTGGAGTATCAAGAGAGCTTGTGGCAGATGAAGATATAGAGTTCCTTCGTGAGAGTGATTCGGTAGTAGAACGACTTGCATTACTAACAGGAGAAGATATTGGTTGATAGATGTCGTGAGGTCTTGAAGAGTTAAATGGCGATGATACGTTTGGAGGAACAAAAGACATATTCATGTTATTGAGTGGGTGTGGGTAATTAGAACTATATTTAGTAGTGGAATTGATATCTACAGCAGGTGGTAACAGAGAGGATAAAGGTGGCAGAATGTTATTATCTTGTTGTTGTTGGTGGTGGACAGAGGGTGAAGGTGCTTCATTATAGATTCCATGATTATTGTACAGGTATGATGATGCAGTGTTGTTATTTTGTTGTTGTTGTTGGCGATCACAATCCAACAATGCAGAGGTGGTTTTTACAAAGGAAGGAAGAGTATTGTTGTCTTGATTGTTGGTGTTATTGTTGGGAGAACTTGTTGTTGGAGTGTTGTTCCCCTTCTTGTTTTTTTGTCCGTTAATTGTACTTGTTGGTAAATAAGTGTAGTGGTGTTGGTGATAGGGTTCGTTTATCGGCGTGTAGAAGGTTTGGTTCATGCTGAAAACGAAAGCGGGCTAGCAGGATGTGTTGTTTTTTTTGACTTGATTTTATTAATAACAAGAAAGGGCTCCGTACCCTCAAAGAAAAAAACCAAAAAAACACACACAACTTTAAAAGAGATAGTAGCTTTTTTTATGGTGGTGGGTTCATTAACATACACACTGTCTGTTGTTTATCAATGTATGCCTTGAATTCATTAAATATACAACAAGAATGAAGAATATGAAAAATTCGAGAGAATGTTGCTGTTGAGCCAACCTACAGATATGGGATGGCTATTCTTCATTCTTAATCTAGGTTTACCTTCGGAATATCTTCATTTGTGAAACAAAGAACGTTTTCATGTTGAAGTCTCGGTGACTTTTTGGAAAATTTGGATGTCACTAGGGTAATGATATGAATTGCTGGTTACAATATCAATGTTTTTGGTTTGTCCATTTGATGTTGGTTGTATTAATTGACAAACTCAGAGTATTGTAATAATATTTACAACATTGAGTTCTACAAATCACAATATTGATCAATCATGAAATATACAATGAGTTAAGATAGATTCTATGAGGATCTAGATAACTTGCTATTTGTACCAAAAGAACAAATGTTGACAGATTTGCATCTAATTACTCAATTACCAAGCCGGGATAATGGGACAACTATTGAAAGTGCGCGCATAAAACTAAATTAGAGTTATTGTTGTATATTTTGATTGAATTTTAATGTATAATGCTTGTATTATATTACAATTACATTAACTATTTTACAAAGTAACATTAACACTCTTGAGGTAAATATTGTCTTTAATTGAGATTGAAAATTAAGCTGCTGATACGGCCAAACAAATTACCTGCAAGGGTAGGACAACTTATTTTTGGGATTATTGAATTTTTATTGTAATCAATTCGAAAATTGTTTGGAAAAACCGAATTGCCGAATCAGCTTCCAAGTTGAAGAATTAATTTGATTGTTGCTGTAGTTACTGTAGTGGATGGATATTATTACAATGAAAGTAATTCTTATGTTTCAAGTTGTTTTCTTAAGAGTTTTCCAATCGAAATATTGACCTTGTGTACTGCGATAGCAAACCTTTTTTCCATATCTTTTAGTAGCACACTTTCATTTTAGCATAATTGTCTTGTTGATTTGATTGAGACATTCCTTCTTGCTCATTGACAATGAGTAGAATCATTTAAATTCTGTTTTTGTTGAATCTCCTAAGGAATATTCATCACAACACTTAAACTTGAGATAATTATCAGTTTTAATACACCTTTTTGATTTAGTGGTTGAATTGGAACCTTATTACAATCCCACAACAAAGAAAACACGTTTCAAATGCAATTTTTTAAAAACTGTAAAAAAATGGCGCACATTGTATGGCGAGAAATTGAACCTCACATTTTGTTCAACAAGTTGAATAACATGGAACCAATCTTGATATTGGATTCGAGAGAAAATACAAAATTTGAAGAGATTCACTTGAAAAAATCATCCCATATTGTAAAAGGATGTGTAATGGAAGGTTTGCAGAGTATTCTTAATGGAAGACTCAGTCAACCATTCGTAAAGAATATCAAAGCTGTTGTACTTATATCTACTTGTGAAGATCTTGGTATCATGAATGAAATTGAAGAATGTCTGAATATTATACTCCCAAGAGAAGAGCCTCTTCAATTAAGTTATGTTGATTCTGCAAAGTTTTGGTCACAATATAATGGTTGTGAATACCTCATCAATTCAGCTTTATTTTCTGAGGAAACAAACAAGAGATTGAGATTCAGAACCCAATACTATGCCTCAGAAATAATTCCAAACTTTCTCTACTTGGGAGACTTTCAGAATGGTTCTGAAATGTCCCAACTTCAAGCTCTAGGTATTACCCACATAATTGATGCTACAAATGAGCATTATTCAGAAGAAACAGCAAAGGAACTTTCCATTAATTACTTACCAATAGATATTTGGGATATTGAAAAGGCAGATATATCCCAGTACTTTGAGTCTACTAATGAATTCATTCAATCGGCAAAGGACCAAAACGGTAAACTATTATGCCACTGCAGAGCTGGTTGGTCAAGAAGCCCATCCATAGTGTTGGCCTACTTGATCTCCTCAAGATTTTCTGCTTCATTGAAGGAGGCCTTGATTTGGACAGTTAGTCAGAGACCATTTGTTTGCCCCAATAATGGTTTCAGAGATCAATTGAGATGTTATGAGACAAAGATATTAGGGGCTCAATCTTTTAACAGTGACAATGAACTTGTCAAAGTGATACACTCCAACAGTAAATATTGGTCTGGAGCCACAACATCAGAGTCAGATTTTGATAGAATTTCTATCAATGCTGTGAAAAAAACCAAATTTAATGTTGAAGAATATTCTGAACCTCCTTCTCAAACCACAAAACCAAAGAAACCATTTCTTAAAAGAGGAAGCAGAGTTAAAGCCCCAACCACACACAATAAATAAATTAAAGTTAGATTGTGAATTCTCAACCTTTCTATTCTTATTGTGCAAAGATAATATTCTGTTCAATTCCCAACTTGAAAAAAAATGCAGAAACAAGAAACTAACAAACAATCCCATAAAAACAAAAAACCAAGCCAAGCCAAAATTTGGTATAAGAAGGTTGAAAATACAACAACAAATAACAGTGATCTTGTCACTCCGAGTGTGAATAATTTACCTCTTGGAAAGAATAACAATATTGAAGGTATAAAGCAACAAGTGGAAACACCTTCCGAAGTGGTTCAATCAACAATTATTGAAAATATACAAATCACACCAATTGTACAAAAAACAAAACATATCAAGAAACAGGAAAAGAAGGATAATTTCTCTAATTCGGAAAAGAAACAGAAAAAGGAACAAAATTTTAAGAATATTAAAACATTGTCTCCCGAACAGAGAAAAGGATTAGATAATTTACTAATTTCATTCAATGAAGATCATGAAACTAATTTAATTGTATTTTTAAATAATTATATGAGAATACATGGGAAAGAGTTCAATAAGGAATTTGAAAGCGCAGACATTAAATTGTTAAAGAGTAATTTGAGACAACATTTGCCAAAATCTCTGGAATTATTCAATACTAAATTTATTGAGAAAAACATAGGTGCACTTTGTGAAGCATCTATTGTTGGAAATTTATATATAACCAAAAAACAATCCCTGTTATATGAACCAAATAAGTCTCAATATGCACCATACTTTTTCAAATTGTATATGTTTGATATTTTGAGGAAGAATATCAGAATTGTAAATTTATATCAAAACAAACCGTGCACTTCTATTGGCATGTTTGCACACTATAATTATATTGGAATGCCTAGAGCTAAATTTTATGAGTTAGTGAAACAAATAGTGACTAATGATTTCAGAGATCACTTCTACTATTCAGTGATTGGGAAGGAAAAGACTGATAATTTATCAATGTGGGATATCCATGCCTATAATTTTTTGAAAAATCAAACAGAATTGAAAGAAGGTGAACTTATTGATAATTTACCTCTTATGGAATTGAAAAATAGACTTGTTATCATTCAACACATGAATGAAATGTCTCCAGAATTATGGAATATATTCCTTAATGATGGTAAATTCCCTTTTATTTTTGATACAGAGTGGAATTTCTTTGATCCACAAGAAACAGGAGTACGAGTTATACAAGTAGCAAACTCTTTTGTTTGTTTCATGATATTGGTAGATTTCGATGAAATACCTGCAGACTATTTAGTGGACTTTTTATTTAATCCTAAATTTACCAAACTTGGATTTGCACTGAATGGAGATTTGAAACGAATTAATAATTGGCTGACTGAACATAACATGGAAAATTTGGACAGAACATTCATCAACACTCCTGATTATATGAATGATCAAGGATGGATTGAAGGAGATCCTTACTCAGTAGGTCTCTCCAAATTGGTTACATTCCACACATTCAGCAATCAAAAAATGTTTTACAAATTTAAGGGAATTCTTGAATTTTACGAGTACAAATGGCAACCACATGATTTGAATCCAACACTTTCACATTGTCTCAAAAGAATAGACTATGCCTCCATGGATGTACTGATTGGATACTATTATCTAAAATGTGAAAAGTATCCATCCAATCACTTATTCAATACTAACTTAAGAAAGGGTTGGAATGAAAACACATGGAAAGAAGAAGCTAAAAAGAGTAAGGAAATCAAATACAGTTTACTTGATATCATTTACTCTGACAGATCATCATTGTTTACCACCAAGACTAGGCATTTCAAGATGAAGGTGGCTTACACCAAAAACTTTTGGAAAGCTAATGAAAATTCATCAGAACTGACCCACTCAGAAAACAATGTAATATTGGAACCAAATCAGCAGCAAGAAGAAACTGTAGATGATCAACCAATCGAACAATAAAATTGATTGTATAAAACATCTATCCAAAATCTTCTCCAAATAAGTTCACTAAAAGGGCGTACAATAAGATTCTCCTCGATTTTCTGACTCGCCTTTTCAACCAACACCAATTCTTCTTTGTAAAGTTAATTCCAATCTCTCAACAATATTCCATTGAATTTTTATTCATCACAAGAAAAAAATAGCAAAATATGACGACTTGTGTTGTTGCGTGTGCTAGAAAAACGCAACAAATTTCGTGAAGGATTCCGGAGACAAACAACAATAACAAAAAATGTCTCAACAAATCACTAACATTGCCCCATTCGCTCATTTTGGAACTGATGCTATTCATGCTGGACAAGAACCAGATAAACACTCTGGTGCTGTCATTACACCAATTTCCTTGAGTTCTACTTTTGCTCAAGTTTCTCCAGGTGTTCACTATCCTGGTCATTATGAATATGCCAGAACCGCCAATCCAACTCGTGATGCTTTCGAAGGTTGTGTTGCTGCTTTGGAAAATGGCAAATATGCTTGTGCTTTTGGTTCAGGTCTCGGATGTACTACCACTTTGTTGCACATGTTGAGTGAAGGTGATCACGTTATTTCTGTTGATGATGTTTATGGTGGTACTGGACGTTATTTCAGACAAGTTGCTGGCAAGTTTGGACTCGAATTCTCTTTCATTGATTTGAACAAGGAAGATGAATTCAAGCAAGCTGTTAGAGAAAAGACCAAACTCATCTGGTTGGAAACTCCAACTAATCCAACTTTGCGTATTACTGATATTGCTAGAGTTCATAATTGGAGAAAGGAATATTGTCCACAAGCTATTCTCATTGTCGATAACACTTTCATGTCACCATATTTCCAAAGACCATTAGATCATGGTGCTGATATTGTCATGCACTCTGTCACTAAATATTTGAACGGTCACAGTGATGTTGTTATGGGTGTTTGTGCTACTGCCAACGAAGAAATCTACAAGAAGATTAAATATTTGCAAAATGCTATGGGTGCTATTCCATCACCATTCGACAGCTTTTTGGCTTTGAGAGGTTTGAAGACTTTGCACGTTCGTATGCGTCAACATCAAGCTGCTGGTATTGCTGTTGCTAAATACTTGAAAGGTCACTCAAAGGTTGCCAAGCTCACTTATCCAGGTTTGGAAGAACACCCACAATATGATATTGCCATGAAACAAATGACTGGTTTCGGTGGTATGATCACTTTCTGGATTAAGGGTGATATTACTCAAGCTAGACAATTCCTTGAAAACTTGAAGGTATTCCAATTGGCTGAAAGTTTGGGTGGTGTTGAAAGTTTGGTTAACCATCCTGCCATTATGACTCACGCTTCAGTTCCACTCGAATTGAGACAAAAGCTCGGTATTGATGATACTTTGATCAGATTGAGCTGTGGTATTGAAGATGTTGAAGATTTAATTCAAGATTTGGAAACTGCCTTCTCTCATGTTACTCTCTAAATTATTAAAATCCCTTTCCCTTCTAATTGTATGTTTTCTTGTATTTCGTTAATATTTAACGGTCTCTCTTGAGTGGACCACTGTAATTAATAATTTGCCTCAATGCTGGCATTATTACCTTTCAAAATTCAAACTGACATTACTGTTGTGTCTTTGTTCAGAGAGAGCAGGTACTACTAAGAAAAAATGCCATTCAATGTATGTTGCCCACTCGCTTAGTAGTTTTTATTAAATAATTTCTATTGTTATTGTTACTTTATCATATGATAATAGCCCAAAGATCATGAGATTCCCGAGGCTCCTCCACTAGATACATTTAAAACAGAGATTGATACAGCAACAGAACCTTTTGAGGATTTGGAATTTCCAGCTGAGACAATAAGCGTTTATAAACCAAATCAAAAACCACCTCCAGGTGCTGCTAGGATAAAGAAATGGCTCCGACCTCACCAGGTGAATGGTGCTGTAAATCCAGAATTATTCGTTGATGATGTAAATGTTCTTGATGTACAACAAGGAGGTCTAGGTGATTGGTAAGTACTCTTTTTTGCCTATTATTGAAGTACTAATTTAATAATTTAATAGTTGGTTTATTGGGTCATTATGTATTCTTGCAGATTCAAGACACAGAATTGAACAGTTGATTGTTTCAAAACCAGAAACTAAGGAAAGAGGAAAATATTCATTTAGATTCTTTAGGGATGGTCAATGGAAAAATGTATCAATTGATGACAGATTACCTTGTGATCTGAAAGGGAACTTGGTATTTGCTAAAAGCACCAACCCAAATGAATTTTGGGTTCCGTTGTTAGAAAAAGCCTATGCAAAATTTATGGGATCTTATGCAAGTCTTGAAGGAGGATTTACTAGAAATGCGCTTGTTGACATGACAGGAGGTTTCTCTGAAGTAATGGATATGAAAAAGAAAACTGTTTTGGATGTGTGGAACTATGTCAGCAAGAGAACTCAGCAAGCTACTCTTATTGGAGCTAGTTCATCATCAACAACAGGAGAAACTGGGATTGGAAGTACAGGCCTTATGGCAGGACATGCATATGCCGTTATTGACTGTTTTGAAGTTGCAGATGTAAAATTAATTAGATTGAAAAATCCTTGTAAGTTGTTTGAATTATTTTAGATCTTAATGAAAATAGGGGCCAATGGAGAATGGAAAGGTGCTTGGGCTGATAATGCAGCGGAATGGAAAAACTCTCCTAAAGTTGCAGAGGTTGTAAAGCCTTCTTTTGCAGATGACGGAACTTTCCATATGACCATTGAGGATTTTTGTAAATATTTCACTACATTGGATGTTTGTAGACTAATTAATTACCCTGTGAATCCAGATACACCAGCTGTTGTTGAATGGAAATGCCAAACTAGGTTAGGAAATTGGAATGGTGAAGGATTGTTCACTGCTAATACTAAAGTTTCTAGGAGAGGACCTCAATTCACTTTCACTCTTCAAGAAACTTCAGATGTAATAATAAGTTTGACACTACATTCATCAAAGTACTTGTCAGATGTTAAGGACAAGGACTTTCCTATCGGTTTCCATGTAATGAAATCTGATGAAAATAAGGATAGATGCTTCTTTGTCAAACCAGCTAGTATTATGTTTAAGAGTACATTTGAATATAGTAGAGAAAATTCAATGAAATATAATCAATTAGCAGCTGGAAACTATTTGATTTGTCCATCAGTGTACTTTAAGGATAAGGTCGGATCTTTTGTTATTAGAACATTTATTCGATCAAGCTGTAAGGGATTCAATGTTGAATTATTGCCTGGTGAAGAGGAATATTATCATTACGTTGCTAAGGAAAGTCAATGGGACTTTTTATCTGCTGGTGGGTGCATGAATTCTTGGAGGTGGATAAAGAACCCACAATTCTTACTGACTTTGAAGAGTAACGAGAGTAAAAAATTGCGAGTCAGAGTAGGAGTGGAGCAAGTTTCTGATCAACCAGAGTTTACTGGAATGTACATATTACAGGCTAACGACAAGAACCCAACAAAACCAATTTATGAAAATAAGGAGGCAGCCAAACCTCTTCAATTCATTAACAGAGCGGACAATATTAGTGATGATGCATTCGATCTGGAAACAAATAAGAATTATGTCCTGATTCCAACAACATTCAAAACTGGTATAGAGATGAAGTTTACCACCAAGGCCTTCATCCAAAAACCTCCAGGTCCACCAGTAACTGTCGACTTGATTCCTCTCACAGATTCTATTTTCAAGAGAAAGTATTTAGAATGTGAATGGACAAAAGAAACAGCAGGTGGATGTCCAAATAATAAGGAAACATTTTGGAAAAATCCAAAAGTCATGATTTCAGCAGCTAAGGATTGTGAAGTGGATATCTTATTATGTCAGGAAGAAAAGGATGGAAAACTGGCCGGTGTTGGGTTCCATGTTTTTAAGGGTGAGATGAGATCAGCATGTCAATGTGCAAAAACCAATTCTTGGGGATTCAATCGAGTTGCAGCTCTCACAATTTCACTTCAGGCCAATATTGCTTACTACATTCTACCATCCACTTACAATGCAGGTGATGAAAGAAAATTCACAATTGTGGCAGTTCATTCAAGTGATGTTAAATTAGGTCTCTTATAAAAACACTCAATAAGTTCTCCCTCAATACACAATCAGAATGTGTCGGCGATATTGCTCTCTCCATAATTACACCTTAACCCATCACCAAATCATGTGACCGTTGTATATTTGTATTCAAAAATTTAAAAATCACAAAAAAATTCATAACAATGTCATCTTCATCATCAACAACTACCAGTGCTAGTGGCAACATCTTTTTAAAGAATTTGGGAATTGGTGCAACATCGGGTGCTATTGCTGCCTGTACAATCTTTCCTTTGGATTTATTAAAAACTAAAATTCAATCAGGAGCTGCCGGAAAGGGCATGATTGATATTGTCAAGGAAACTATTCATCCAAGCAATGGTGGATTTAGAGCACTTTATCGTGGGTTAGCTCCAAATCTTGTTGGTATCATGCCAGAAAAAGCTATTAAATTATCAGGTATGTTCAAAGATGACAAGATGAAATTCGAAATAATCAATTAGCTAACGACTTTTTCCGTTCATTCTATACTGCTAAATTTGTTGGAACAACTACATCAAATGGTCAAATTCAACAATTGCCACTTTGGATTGAAGTTTTGAGGTAAATATATTTAAAAATTGAATTTTTGTAAATTGAACGAATTGAATAGTGGTGCAAGGTAATTATTTAATAATATATCAGAATTAATTGACTTTTAAAGTGCTGGAATGTGCCAAGTAGTAGCAACTACTCCTATGGAATTATTGAAAATTAATGCTCAAATGGCTGGAAAGGATCACTCAACTGTTGATTTTATTAAGAGAGTTGGTCTTAAGGGAATGTATAAGGGACTCTTTGCTACATTGGCAAGAGATGTTCCTTTCTCAATGATGTACTTCTCATTATATGCTCGTGTTAAGAATTATTTCAGAGCTCAAACTCAAGAACAATATCTTCCATTGCCAAAGGTTTTGCTTTCTTCAATTATTGCAGGTACCTTTGCTGCTGCTCTTGCAACTCCTATGGATGTCATTAAGACACGTTTGGTAAGTTTAAACGGTTTTCTCAATCATTTCGAATAATTTTCAATACTATTTCAAATAGCAATATTCTGGTACTACTGGAATGGAAGGATTAACATATGCTCAAGCTGCTAAATATTGCTATACTAACAAGTTACTTTGGAAGGGAACTTTACCTAGAGTTTTAATTATTTCACCACTCTTTGGTATTACATTATTGTGCTATGAAGGCTTCCAAAAGTTTATGGGTATTACAACAGTGTAAATTCATTAGAATTACAATAAGAGAAATCAAATTTTGTAAATTTATATTTTCGAGATTGACAAGAACAAATTGTAATTTTAAATAATAAAAAATGAACAAAAGCCAACCTTGTTCGGATGAAGAAATAATTGCGAATAGAGAGAACAGTGAAAAACAAAGACTTAGGAATGACAGGAATTTTTCATATGGTTCTGAAAGAGAATTACAACCGTCAGTAAGCCTAGAGCAACAAACGAAATTCTCTCGCCAATCTTTATTGAAACAGACAGAATATTTAATCGGAAGAGCTGGATCGTACCTTGTATCCAAACCAAAAAGCGACAAAACATTGAACATTAAATCAAGTGACAGATCATCAACTCAACCAACAATAGATGCACCTTCTGATTCTGAAAGGAATTGAATGATGAAATAAATTATTGTTGCTTATATTTATCCAGCAGATTAAATCCAAAGACTTCCTTACCAATCTCATTTGGTACAAAGTCTTGAGACATTAAATCATGGACCATAGTAGCTCTAAGCCTTTGGAATTCCTCACTTCCCTTCTTTGGCACCATCTTAATGTATTGACAAACTCTGAATCTATCAGAGGAATTTGGGAAATTAGCATGAGGAAGTAAGCTGTTGAAAATGATTAAAGATCCCTTTCTGACTGGAACTTTTTGGGTTTGTGAGATGAGTGGATCTTCCTTTCTCACTGAGAGGAATGTACATCTTGGCCCAGGTTTGTAATCCCTCAATTTTTCTGCATATTCCTTTACATGTTGAACGAACCCAGGTACACAAACAAATCCTCCATCTTGCTCTCTGGTTTCAGAAATAGCTAAAATACCTTGCAATCTAATTACTTCATAGTTTGAATTATTCTCTACAATAAAGTAATAGTCTGGATTACTTCCAATAATTTGCTTGTTATCGTTTTCATCTTCAGCTTGGGCTGGATATTCACCCAAGCAGTAGTAAGGATTCAAATCCCAATGCAACCACTGAGATTCTGTTTTCAACTCCTTCTTTTGAACAAGACTTGTTTCTGAAGGCATTTCACTCAATTGTCTAGATTTGGGAAGCGAGTTTGAATCATTGTAAGGAACTGGTACATCAACTGTTGGCTTTAAAACACCAATTCTATCAAAACTAGTCCACAACTTTGATCTATCCATTCCATACACCAACTCAAAACATTTTACCAACTTTTCATTCTGTCTATTTTCCATTCCGACCCTTGTCCAATAAACATCATTCCCAACAATTCCCATTCTTGATCCCTTCTTCCAAGTTTCAGGATCGTTTGGTTTCATATGTTCTTCTTTTTCCAAAATATTCCAAACATCATCCAATGATCTATCAACCTCTTCCTCATTCAATACATTCCTAAATACAACCACACCAAACTCATTGAAAAACTTGAGTATTTCCTCCGAGCTATCCAATTCAATATCAAAATCCTTTACAAAACTGGAACCAGCCTTCTCATCATATATTTTCGGTAATTCATGAACAGGCAATGTAGGATATTCAATAACTGTCTTTCCAGGATTCTGACTAGCCACTCCAGCATATCTATCATCAAGGCTTGTTTTTCCCAAAGACGAAGATGAAGAATTTGATGATGGAACAACCTTTGACCAAATCCATCTAAAAGGAGAGGTCAACATGCTATATAATTTCTCAAAAAGACGCACAAAGATTGAAGAATTGCTATTATTACTTGTTGACATTTTTTTCTTTTGATTTTTTGCCAATTTCGCTTCAGATCTTTAAAAGTACAATTTTAGTGATGAACTTTGAACTCGTGTTCATCTTTGTTTGAACTTGTCTAAGGCAAATTCAAAGTTTCATCTACATTACAGGTAAGTTGCATTTTGAAAGGGAACTTCTTGATAGTTTGAAGAGTTTAGTTTTTGTTTGATACGAAAGTTTATTGTTTGTCATTGACATAGATACACAATGAATCATTATTATTGAGCTTGACATCCTTAAAGAAGAATTCATCAACTTCAACTCTAATAGAATTGTTGAAACGATCAATTGAATTGCAACAGGCACGATCAAAAGTAAACAAGTCGCCTTTCTTTTGAGTTAATCTTTCCATTACTAAATCTCTGAGTTGTTCGATTGTGTCTGGACAGGTTTGTGTCACAATTTTGGTGGTATAAATTTCTTCCAAGACTCCATTAATACGTTTCATGTAACTAATGAGGAGAGCAGTGTTGGAAATGACTGGAGGAGGAGGTGGTGAAAGAGATTCTTCCTTCTTGTAGCTAGTTGCTGGAGCTCCAGACACAACGCCAATATTAGCTGGTGGGTTCTTAGATTTTCTTCCTCTCTTACTTGGAGATGGAGATGGAATGGCAGTGGTGGATGCTCCATTGGCAAGCGTGACAGTTCCTGGAAGGAGGGTTGAGATTGGAACTGATGAAGCTCCCATATTGGCAGCAACTGCAGAAGCAGCAATTCCACTTGTAGATGGTCCTGCAGCAGTTGTTGCTTCACTTGTTGGGAGAGTAGAAGGAGGTGGTGGAATTGGGACTTTCTTGGCTTTGATGGCTCTCTTAGCTTTCTTCTTTGGGGTTTCAACTGTGGTTGCTTCATCACCATTAGTTGTGGTGGTGGTGGTGGTGGAACCAGATTCATCCTTGATAGTTGTTGTTGAATTATTGAGGGCATCTTCAGTAGTGGATGTGGAAGCTCTTCTCTTTGTGACCTTTCTCTTCTTTCCTTCAACTGCTGGTGATTCACCAAGATTTGGAGTGGAGGAACCAAGAGTTGGAGTTTCACCACCCTCGGATCCAAGACGTGGGGAATCCTTTAGTTTTGGTGGATGCTTGAGACCTTCTCTCTTATTCACAACACGACTATTAATATTCATCAATATTCATAATTGTTTCAAAATGTTATTAGAATTTGAAAAGGTGATGAATTAAACTTACTTCTTATTAGGATCGTATTGACCACGAGCAAATCTCCATTGCTTATTATAACAAGTTGAACATACAGAAAGAGATTCACCATCTCTTGGTTTTGGAATTTGTTCGGATTGTTGAGGGAAAGTATCACAATAAGTCTTGTAATTATTTGTGTTAATTGTGTAATTCTTCTTGAAATTGACTTGTAAATTGCTTCTCCTACAAACAACGCAATGAATCAAATCTTCTTCAGAAATGACTTCATCTTCATTAGTATCCATTCTATTAGAAGAAGAAGAGGCAGCACTAGCTCCGAGACCTGGACTTCTTTCTCTTCTGGTACTGCTACGTTTCTTGACACCTGCCAATGCCATTTCTTCATCATCTTCTTCACCTGCATCGGCAATATATTCATCATCATCACCTTCCATTGCTCCTGCATCGGCAATTTCATCATCTTCCATAGCACTTCTACGTGATGTCTTTCTCTTTCTTGGAGTTGGTGTTGATGAACCTTTACTATTCGAAACAGCAGATGATTCTTGTTGAGCAGCCAACATTCGGGAAGCTCTCTTTGCCAAATGAGTATTGGCCAATGATGGTGTATTGGTTCCTACAGTAGCTGATGGTGGCAATGAGCTAACATGTTCTCCATCATCAGAATCATCTTGTAAAAGTGAGTACAAGGCACTCACTTTGGAAACACTTTCATTTTCGTCTTCATCACTATCACTAATATGATCTTGATGATTTACTAGAGAGAAAGAGAAGGGAGAAAGGGAGTAAATTATTATTTTGGAAATGATGAAAGATAATGTGTGGTGGATAGTATAGAATGATGTTATTAGAATGTAGAATTGAGGGCATGAATATTTCATCAACACATGCATTGTTGGCATGATGGATTGCAAAGAATCATCAAGATGAACCAGCATGGTACGTGAGGGCAAGAAGTAACCAAAGTGAAAAATGAGAGTTTCGAATAGTTTGGACCGCGGTAAAAATATGATCATCACATCAATTTAAATTAAGGAAGTTCAGAGGAGAGCAAAGAGTGGATCACAGGATTGCGAAAGTATCATCATCGAATTTCGAATAATATTATTAGAATAATATTAGAATAAATATTCTCAAGTAACTTACATTGTGCCAAGCCAAGCAAGCCATCGTGTGCTTCTTGATCAAGCAAAGTCTTATTGAAGGACGATAAGGCTTCAGTAGCATCACTCTGATCGGATTCTTGCTTATTAATTGATGGTAAATTATTGTTTGTAGGTGAAGATGAAGTACTTGATGTGGTGACATTTGGCATTTCCTCTTCCTTGACCAATGTCCTTACAGGCTGAGCGTTGAGAATTGCTGCTTCACTCATTTTATAAAGGTTTTTTGTTTGTTGAACAGAGAGCAACGTTGAGGTTTTTTTTTAGGGCTGTGTGATTGCTGACAGCGTCTGGCGTTGAGGGTTTAGTTTCGCTGCGTGAGAAGGCAGGACGAAACTGAGGAATGAGGTAATTTCTGGTTGGTTCGTCGTCATGGTTGAGGATCGTAAAAATAATTATTGAGGTTCTAGGGTGTTGAGATTACAATTCTCTCAATTTGACAAGAGACATTAAGAAACCGATTAACGAATCATCAAGAGCATGATAAAAAGATAAGGGTTTTTGCTTCTTTTCTCAGTCATTTGTTGGTAAGAAAACGTTGGGGTGGATGAATTAAAAGTTCTTCTTAATGGAAATTCATCAATATTGGATTCCGATTAAACAATCTCGATTCCCTACTTCATCATCAATTTTTATTAATGTAAAAGATGAATGTTGGCAAAGTATCTTCTTACCCGATGATGTTACAAGCAGAGAACGAAGTTCTAAGTCAGTTGGTGGTTAGTCTGGTTGAATAAGCGGGTTAATGTGGATGTTTTTGGGAATCATCTAAGTGCGATGTGGAACCTTGCTTAAAAACTATATATGGTAACTGACTAATATTATTGTGTGGAATATTCGTTTAATGGATTTTGTAAAGTCATATTTACTATGGTGCTGTTCTTTGAAAATGGTTAAATCAAATTCTGGCTAATAAAAAGATATCTCCATTAACCAAATCCATTAAATAATCATGATTTAAAATGATAAACAATTTTATAAATCATGAACTACAACATCAGTTACTTGCGTCATTCGAAACTTAGTAAGAAATTATTTGAATAAAAATATTGGTGTGATAATTCCGAATTGAGAAAAATAATTGAGGTCAAGTTTGATGCTAGGATTGGATATCTTTTGTTGGGAGGAATATTGTGTAGATATGTTGTGTGGGTGAAATATTGGCAACACGAACAACTTAGAAAGCCAGTTTCCCATCTTCAAATCTACAAGACAAAATTGAACAATACAAATTACGTCTATCCATTATGGATGGAGGCTAACGAAAACAAGACTTCTGAAGAATCTCAGAATACCTATTGGATACTGCCAATCATGATATTTCAGAAAACAATGTTACAGAAGAGGAATTTAGAAAGCTCTTTCCCTTTACAATGCAACAAATAACGATCCAGTAGAATTGATGATTAATTATATCAAAACGTGCCATGGTGGGAAAATTCGAGTTTTTTGAAAATCAAGTCTATTAATATCTACTTCAATATCATGAAGGAAAATGCGCAAATTAGTTGAATAGTCAACTTTACAAAAACCCTCACCCTAATCCGAGGAGCACAATTTATTTTTCTTGACTATTTAAACGAGCATAGAAACTTCACTTTATTCACCAATTCAAAAAGAAAATGTCAATTAATTCAAATCAAAAAGAAGGAGCAAGTACCTCCACCATGGATACTTTGCCAAACTCTGCTCCAGAAAAACCACAAAATGAAGAAATCAAAGACGAAAGGGAGCCTAAACTTTATTTCTTTGATCACTTTAGAATTTTCAAGTTGTTTGGATGGACATGGTTTCTAATCTTGTTAGGAATGCTTGGATCGATGGGAAATGGTGTTATTATGTTAATCTTCCAATTTATATTTGGAGATTTAATCAACATTTTCCAACCTGTCAATGGAGTAATGCCTTCCACTGATGTCATGAGAGCTGCCATCTCTGATATTTCCTTAAAGTTTACCTATGTTGCAATTGGTAGTATGGTGGCAAGCTTTACAGCTCAATTTTTCTTGAGTTGGGCCAATGAAAGAATTGGAATCACTTTGAGAAAAAGTTATTTCAACCAATTGACTAATCAAGATGTTGCATTCTTTGATATTAAGAAAACAGGAGCTTTGACTCTTCCATTGAGTGATGACATCTCTAAAATTCAAGACGCATGGACAAACAAGCTATCTACACTCATGCAACATTTGACAACCATCATTATTGGCCTAGTTCTTGCTTTTGTAAGCAGTTGGCAAATGTCACTTGTTTCAATTTCAACAGTTCCACTTATGCTTGTTATTGGAGGTGTAATGGGAAAGTTTACTGAAGTATTGACTGTCCGATCAGGAAATGTCATTTCAAAAAGTGCTTCCAAAGCCAATGAGGTTGTTTCTTCCTTTAAAACTGTGAAAAGTATGGGAGTTGAAGGGAGGGAACAATTGCAATTTGCAAGTATATTGAAGAAACTTCACTTGTATGGTTTGTTGAAGGCTCTAACACAAGGAGTGAGTATGGGTGCTGAGAATTTGATCATGTGGGGAACTAGCTCACTTGCTTTTTGGTATGCGTAAGTATATGTTTGCTTGTTTTGGTTATATTTAACATATTTAAAGAGGAAATTTGGTTATTGATGGAGTAATCACAATAGGAGACCTTGTTAAGGTATTTGGATTATTGCTTTTTGCGTAAGTTGTTGTTCAAACAATCAAGGTTGACCAATTGTAAAGTATTTTTTCAATGGCACAAGGATTTATCATGTTACCAGACATTTCCAAAGCATTGGCCTCTCACAGAACACTTCTACTTGTAATTAAAAGAAAACCAGCCATTCCAACAACTGGAGGAAAGAGTTTGGGTGAGAATGTTGGTAAAATTGAATTCAGAAATGTTAAATTTTCTTACCCTTCTCGTCCTGATGTGAAAGTTTTGGAAGATTTTTCATTGAATATTGAAGTTGGACAATCGATTGCTCTAGTTGGACCATCCGGATCTGGTAAGAGTACAATTGTTGGATTGTTGGAAAGATTTTATGATCCACAAGAAGGATCAGTGCTTATTGATGGAGTGGATATTAAGGAAATTGATTCTGCATGGTTGCACAAGAACAGTAAGTTGACTCTATAATAGTTAATTCATAACAATTACTAGTTGGAATTGTGACTCAGGAACCAGTATTATTTGCCTGTTCTATTAGGGAAAACATTGCTTATGCAGTTGGTATTGAAAATGTAACAGATCAAGAGATTGAAAAAGCTGCAAGAGCTGCCAATTGTCACAATTTCATTGTAGATCTTCCAAATGGATATAACACCTTACTTGGTGAGAAAGGCGTTTCTCTCTCAGGTGGACAAAAGCAGCGTGTTGCTATTGCTAGAGCTCTTTTACAAAATCCCAAAGTTCTTCTATTGGACGAAGCAACCTCAGCTCTCGATACGGAATCAGAAGCTCTTGTTCAGGCAGCTCTTGAAACTCTCATGAAAGGAAGAACTTCCATTTCCATTGCTCACAGATTGTCAACTGTTCAGAATTGTGATGTTATTTATGTGCTTGTTAAGGGAGAGATTAAGGAATCTGGTCTTCATTCAGATTTACTGAATGTTCAAGATGGAATTTATAGAAAGTTGGCTGAGAAACAAATGGTTATTAGTGAGCAATAAAATCATTTCATATTTCTACTACTTCGATATTCAAAATATAACCTTCTTTTGATTCCAATTTTGAATGATGAAACAGTATTTGTTTTTAGAATGAGTTTGGTTTCGGATTCTTCCAATATTAGATCTTTGGGGATATCTTTGTAGTGAATGGAGAATTTGGGTAAAGCTTTAGATTTGTTACTCAGACCCTGTCTGCAAACTTCCTTTAATTGTTTCACATGTTTCAAAATTATTCGTGTTCCTTTGAATTCCAACAAATCAAAAGCTGTTTGTCCCTCCGAGTTTCGTACAACATCAAGTTTCAATCCTCTAGCAATTAAAGCTTGTAACATTGAATAGTCTATATATCTTCCTAGATTTTTCTTAATGAAATCCAAAAAAAATCTCACTACATAATGCGAAAAATCATCTCCATCAACACATCCAAAATATTTGATATTTCTTAATTGTTTTAAAGAGCTTTTTTCAATTGTAAAATGATAGAGTCCATCTAAATAATGAGAGCACAATGATACAAGTTCGGGATGTCCTGAAGAGTAATCAAACCCTAAACTTTTGGCTTCCTCTACCATTAAATGAGTATTAATATTAAGGGATTGGTGAAGAAATAAATATAAATATCTACACATTTCAAAGTCATCAGTATAGGAAATAAAGTTCAATTTAGGCATGTTCTCAATCTTTCCCAAATAATCCAAAGCTACATAATAGCTATAATTATATATTTGAATTGGTATAGATTGATTATTATCTTTGCAAAAGACAAGATCTTTCAATGGTATATCCAAAAGTTTCGTTATTTTTTCACTAAAACAATACGGTGAATAGTGGACTAGATGCTTTCCATTCACATCTCTATAATTAATATCTCTATATTCATCATAGTTATACTCATTGGGTTTGAAATTATGTACTAATGCAGTTAAAATTCTTTCATTAATTTCAAAGCCATCATACTGTACAAGTCTAGGGTAAATTGATATGCCAGTTTTAACCAAACCTTCAAAATTGAACTTATTGTTAAGCCTTTTGATCTTGATGTTACTGTCCTTTAGAATAGCTATTTCATTAGGAGTGACACCAAACATGTTTGGTTCTTGTCCAAGTATTTTAATTTCATCTTCTGAAAGGAATTCCATCAAGTTATCAATTTTAATTGGTGTAACACTTAAATAATGGAGGATATTATTTCCAAACTTGTCCTTTTCGTTAATATTAGTGTCTTTGTCCAAAGTACGTTTAAACATAGATGTAGATACGCCAAAAATGTCACACGTTTTCTGCACTGACAATTTACTTGCTTCTTCAAAGCAAGCAGCAGAGAATTTGTGATTACCAAGTTTTGAGAAATCTATATTATAATCTCTAGATAAGGATTGAACATCTTCTTGATTAATACGTATTAAAAATAGTTTTGTAATGTTTTTACCGACGCTAATATCGACAAATGGATATGATAGAATTAGCTTTAAATTTTCTATACTGTCTATTGGAATTTTAAACATCCTAAAAGATGGATATTTTTGGTAAATATTATTCAGTGTGTCCATAATTTGTTTGAGACTGTCCACAAAGATTTCTCTCCTAATATCGGATCTAATATTCCAGAGATAAGAAAATAAATTGACATCAATGGTAAAATTGGTAATAATGTAATCCGATTCTGGGAAATTATTTGACATAATGGAATTGTAGAGGAATATTTCAATATTAGTTGGGTAATTAAGGGGAAACACATTTTTTAACTTCTCGAATGGAACCACCTGGTTTCTTTCGTACTCCATTGATGTCCAGTAGACATTATTCAGTTGTGCTAAACTTGAGTGGTGATAATCTGATAGGGATGTATAAATAGTGGTGATTGACTTGAATTTTTCACTTGCAATGGGAAAGTATAAGGAAGGATTGAAACCAAATAGTGCATATTTAACAGTAGGCAGGTGATCTACTAATAGTTTTTCAAAATAATTAAAAAAATTGAAATATCCATAATTTGAAGAATAATTTCTTCCAACATTAGTAGAAAAGGAAACAAATTCCACTTTTGACAAGGGGTTAGTCTTACAAAACCTTTTCATCTTTGCAAAAAGTTCAATAAAAATATCCATCCAATCACTAGTACTAAATGAGAAAGGTTGTGAACTTCTAAACCACGGAAAGCTACGTAACGACTCTCTGTATACATTATCTAAATAATAGTTGCACAGTTTCTTCTCTGAAAAGACACTCAAATTTAGAATAGTTGGTCTGAATGATTTTACCGATTTTAACAATGATCGACAAGCTAAAAAGAAAGGTACTCTACTGGGCTGTTCAAAATCAATAAATTCCTCCACGTTAATATTCTGTTCAAATTCGTCCAATGTTGATGGTATTTCTATTATCGGAACAAACAATAACTGATCACAACAAATATCTCGAATATAGTCTAGATAGTAAAAGATGGTATGATGAATTTCTGTCGGAAGGTCGGCGAGAGAGCAAGAGGGATTATGTTGGGACATTTTTTAACTTTATCCTTTGTAAAACATATCAATAAAGAAATGATAAAAAGTAAATTATTTACAAATTATTTTACAAAAGGTACTGATAGAGAAAGGCATTTTGTTTTTGAATTCCATTTTGCCTTTGCTTCATTATCCAGTACTGGTTGAGGAAATGAAACTCCAAGAATACTGAATCGAGTTAATCATAAAAGCTGTAATTGTTAAAACTTACTAATGCTCTGATTTGATTGAAAATGATCTTGAAGAAATGTTTAATTCTATCTCAGACATCTTCTCAGTCTTTGGCAACTTGATTGAGTAAGCAATAGCATCACTACTCATTGTTGATGGATCTTTTTCTGGGTCCATTCCCAAGTAAACATCACTCGAAGAAACCTGTTGCTGATAAACAACATCATAACTAGACAATTGGTTAAATACATTATGATAATTAGAAACCTACTCTGGTGTTTCTCTGTTATCTCCCTGATTATCATCCAAAAATTCCAAATCTTCTGCAGTCCAAATATTAGGATCTAACTTTGCTGCCTTTGTTCCTTTCAGTTTATCAACTTCCTCAATTATACAATGGCCTGAAACACTTGCATAGTCGACATCATTATCCTCATCCTCTCCCTTATCAATTCTACTCAAAACACGTTCCTCCTCCAATCGTCTCTTTCTCCAATAATCTTCTTCCTCTCTCTTACTTCTTTCAATTTCTGGATTTGACTTTTTCTCCACCGTTTCACTTTCCTCTATCAACCCACTCAACAATTCAATCTGAGAAGGTTCCGATTCAATCTTATCATTGCCATAAAAGCTTCCGTTGTAGTAGTCCATTTTTTTTTGTGTTTTATTTTAGTAAGGATTTCAGTTTTGGCGCCAAATTTCCTTCATACAACAAAAATTGGCCAATTTTATATATGGTTGTTTTTCGAGGAATTTCATTGACGTTTCCAATAGAAGCTTTAAACATTGGTTAAATGGTGGGTGTTGATGTTTGTGGGTCTTTGGATTCGGTTTGAGTTTCTTCGAGAGGTTTTTCTTGAGCTTTGGCATTCTTTGCTTTCGAATAGGATCTTCCACAAGTTCCAATGAATGAAACAATAGAAAGTGCCTTTTTTCCATAAACTAAAACAAAAGCCGTATCATTGAAGGTAATATAGGACGAAAGTATGAGCACTGCATTCAAAGAACAGTCCATAAATATATTTCTATTCAATCCCCAAAATAATGTCATTGAATCATAACCAAAAATGTAAGTAGTTAACATGAACAATGAAACCAGCCATCCAATTATGAAAAGTGCAGTTTCGTATAGAATAAACTTGGTAAACTTGTATTCCAGTAAGGAACCTTTCGACCCTCTCAATTGAATCAAAATTTTCACACCATAAAAGGCAAATCCAATCACAAAGGTCAACAAGTAGATCATCACTGCTGCAGAAAGTAATATCCAAGCAGGTGCATAATTCTTCACTACCACAAAAACAATTACCGTAATGATTCCAACAAGTAACATGGCAATGTAGAATAAGCTGAGAATGATGGCATTGACTTTTGAGAGTTTGTTGGAGGATTGAGAGGTACCCTTTCGTTTGGACATGTCAATTACATGTGACCATGAGATAATCAATGAGGAATAACCACAGATCATGAAAATTGCAGCCAATCCACGAAATATTCCAGGAAAATAAACTTGATATAATGGAAGGACACCTCGAAAGTTGAATAGAAATCGAAGAAAGTTTTCTATAAAGCCTGTGAATGAAGAAATTGCAAAGAAAATGGGTGGCTGTACAACAATATCAAAGAAATGCCTTAAAAAGAAAAGAGTCTTTTTCCAAATTGGGAGAAGCTTGATATCAGGTCGCTTCTTGAAAGAAACTATTCTCTCCACTACTCTTGGTATCAAAATGAAACTCGTTAGATACAGAAATACACCTCCATACACAAAAGCAAGAATAAATACTGAAACTCGATATGAAATAGTCAGCTGCCAACTATGATAAAAATCATAACATTGAAAACTAAACTCCCTCTTTGTTCTGTAATCACACCAACAAGTAATAGGTACATTTAGTGGCCTGCTCTCTTGCTCCAACCTTTCCATATTGAAATACTTTTCAAAATAAAATGTCATCAGTGTTGGCAGGTTGACAGATTTCACAGCATCTTTAACATTTGTGAAAGTTTGTTGAAATCTGTCCTTCTTGAAGGCATTGAAAGTATTTACAAAATATTCACTCTGCAGAAAGTTGTAATCAAAAAATCCAAAGTGATTCCTATTTTCATTTCCATTACAATGAAAAGAAGAAATTCTTCCAAAATTAGAAATAAATTCACTTGATGATAAAGAAGAATTAATAAAAGTGAGAGCTGTACAATTATTGGTATCGATGGCTTTTCTAAATAGTGCTGATTGTGAATTTTCACACATTAAACAAAAATTCCATAAAATTCCTAAATTCGAAACTTGAGTCTTGTTTGTAAAATCCCATTCAGTATTGGATGAACACAAAATGTCGACACAAACATTTTCATTTTGTGTTATTTGTTGAATCAGCCATGAATTTGCGTAAAATTCCTTTGGAGCATTGTTAAGAGAAGGCAGTTTACAATAATCAAAGTAATTCGAATCTAAACTAAACATGAAAGGATAGTAGAATTGTGTGATCGGTGGAAGTGTCAAACATTCATTCTCTGGATAGATGAACTGACTTAGAATTGGAAGAGTTTCATTTGATAACAGTTGTGCAGACAACTGACTCGAAACACCTGTAATCAACAGAACAATAATTGTGATCAAAATTACTAGGGACATGCAGGTGACTTTTGTTTGTTTTTTAAATAATGTTCAAACGATGGGTAAATTAGAAATGCTTGTGACCTTGCCTCGGTCATGCCATTTGGTTTCGAATACAGTTGAGAAGAGATAAACCTTTCTTTTAAATTACCATAACAAATTAAGAAAAAATGACAAAGAAAATCAAAATCGTGAGGCTTAAGGATTATTGTGGGCGAACTATTGTGAGCTTTATGTACTCTTGTCGTTACTTGAGAATCATGTTGAACATACTCAATTGTAAACTTTAGTTTTAATTTAACCGAATGTAATTTACAGTTTTACAAACGCACATTAGTGAAATAGTCCAATTAGATTCAGCACGTTACATGTACCTTCAACTTTGAGTTTTGAATATTCAGAAAATGTTGCATTATTCTGCTGCTGTTGAATCCAAAATAATCAATACAACACCTAACCACCATCTAGAAAATCTCTTGGTGAGCTTTTTAATCGATAACAAAACTCTCGAGTGATCAAAGTTGATCTAAGTATTGAAACTCTCTTCATATGTACTTTTAACAAACTACGGTTTTTTTAACCTAACAACTGTAGATGAACACTGTTCACACTGTGTTATTTAACTATCAATTTCCTTAATAGACCAGATGTGATCGTCATGACTCTAACAAGCAAGAATGTCCTTACCAAGGACCTTGGAAGTTCAATAAAACGAAAAGAAGATATTCCCTATTATTGCGCTTATGCATTCTTTTATACAATCGTGTCAACTGTAAATTTATTGTGATTGCATTTGAAATGCAAAAAATAAATTTGATTTAACCAAAGATGGAAGGTACCTTTCGTAGTTGTACAAACGATAACGATATCTTATTCGAAAGGCACGAGATCCCTTTCCAAACCATACAAAAAAAATGGACAAATCAACCAACTCTCAAATTATTCAGAACAAAACCAAGTCAACTGCCTTCACCCAAACATCTAGAACATCAAAGATCAGCAAAGGAACCATTTCTTCTCTAAGTTTTAAAATTAAACTATGTTGTGGAGTGCTAGAACTTGATTGTATGCGATTACTGTCACTAATCAGTTTATTTATTAATATTGCTGCCTTTATTATTGTTGCGGGAGTAACCATTGACATGTTTAATATAACTCAAAATTCATTCTCGAAAGTATTGATAGCAAGAGGTGATGCTCTCAATACCAATGAATTAATGCTCGATATTGTTAGAGTTGGAGCTCTATCTCGTAACAACTCTGAGGTTGACAAGTGGTATGTCTATAAAGAACAGATGATTGATGCACTCGATAGATTCTTTGAATATGTTGATCCAGTTGTTAAACTCTCAAATTTCAATAATGGAAGTAAGAATGGTGTTGACATGTATACATTACCATTGATGGAAGAAATTATTATATTACTGAAACAGAACAATTATGATAGAGCTTTTGAATTGTATCAGGGAGGAACTTATCAGAACGCAACTACTACATGGTACAAACAACAGTCAACTGTGTTTAATTCTGTCAAGACAGATTCCAGAGATCAAGATGATTTGGTCTATAATTCATCAACAGGTACTTTGATAGTTGTTTGTGTTTCGTTGGCTGTTGTAATTCCAATTGTTATCGTGATGACCATTTTGAATATTAGAAGAGAATCAACTCTAACTGAAACTTTACAAAATTCAAGAGTTATTCAGTTAATGGATACAATGAATGATTCAACCATGTCCAAATTTTTCAAACAAGCATGTACTACAGAGAAAAAAACAGATTCCTACTTCTTATTGGCTGAAATTATGAATTTCAATAAGATGAAAGATGAGGCTGACATGAAAACTCAAGCTAATCATATCTATCAAAAGTTTTTAGTGGAAAGAAAACAATCATTCAGGTATATCAACAAAGCTATGGTTTCTATTATTGGAAAGGAAATTCAAGATGCAGAGGGAGGAGGTGTTTTCAATGTTAGTCTTTTCAGAGAGATGGAATTATGTGTTTGTTCAGAATTAATTCCAACTCATAGAATATTTATGAAAACTATCAAGGGCATGTAGAGAATTACTATTCATTTTTGATAAATCCTTCAAAATCAGTTCCAATACTAATGCAGTCACCAACAATTGTTACCTTTTTGTCTTGAATAAAGTCAAAGTGTGCAATTGAATTTGATGAATGAGGATTGATCATTAATTGCTTCAACTCTGTGGCGTCCAGAGCCTTATTCAGGATACAAACATCTGAGATTTTACCTCCTGAAAGTGTGTAACAATTAGTTCTATAATTCATATCTGCTCCTGGCCACCTGTCACATAATCCACTTCCTAATTGACCATAATATAAGCGATGTTCGTGATGTGTAAATTGATTAGATGTGCTTGAATCTACCATGATTCCATTAACATAAAGCTTCTGTTCATTCTTGTGTTTTGTGAGAGCCACGTGTTGCCATTTACCATTAGATTTCAAATCAGAATAAACCAGAGCTCTAGCTCCCCAAAATGTTGCTCTTAAGGCCAAAGAGTAGGTCAAATAAATAACTGGAACAAAAGCTGAGCCACTACTAAAGTCTTGATTTTGTACTCCGAAAAGAACACCTCCATTGCAAATATCATCAATCTTGAACCACAAACTCAAAGTTATGGAACTACTAGTCACCAAGTCAGCCATTGTCTTTATAACTGATCTGTCAATTTTTGCAGCACCAAATCCATTATCTGATCCAATCAAATATGCTGATTTCGATAACAAGGCCCTAGGTGTAATCTTGATCATTTTTCCTCTAAAATTTTGAATATTCTTTCTAAATTTCAGCACTGAAGATGATTTCAGAGGAGAATTGATCAATATATCGTCATCATCAACATCATCAATTTTTTCAATTAATTTACATTGATCCGATGTTACTTGAATAGGACAATGATTAGAAGCAGCTCCGAACATCCAGAAATAATTTTCATTAATTGACTGAGCAATCGGAGCCCACAAACAATCCAACGAATCCTCATCTTCCATTATCAATTCATGAAGTTTTCTATTCACTTTAGAAAGCCTATTCAAGCCTCGGAATGAAAGAAACGAAGCAATCACACAAATAATCTCATCAGGTAATCCGTTGATCATTTTTTTTGTATTTTAAAAATAGAGATCGCTTTAATGTACATTACAATAATTTTGAAATGTTTAATATTCCGAGTATTGAATTTCAATTAATTCTTCAAGAAGAGAATTGTTCTATCCTGACTAGATCTTAAATGCATAGACATTTCATAACATTCTCCTCCAATGAGACCTGTTGCTTCGAGACGAGTAATTTCAAATGAATCATTCAATAGCCATGCTGTCTTTCCTCCTCTTTCATAGAAGAATACATGACCATTGTATGGAGATGCTTCCACTCTTTCAATTTCTGAATCCGTGTTGATGAAACTAATGAAAGGTACAAAGACAAGTTTACATTTGGATGTTGGAATGGTTCTTGATGGTGTACTTTCTAAGAACTTGGCAACATCTAATGGAACAATGATTCCTTCACATTTACTTTTTCTGTCATCTTTTTGGAATAATTGATATTGAAATAATTGAAATGAGAACAAGGGATAAAAGTTATTGAAACTTACAACAATGAATTAATGGATAGTACTTTGTACAATGAATTCCAACCATGTGATCTGGATCATCAAATGTGAAAATATATTTCATAACTCCATTCTCAATTTTACCAATTTCCAAACAATAATCCACAGCCATTTCTGTTCTATCAACAGCAAACCAAGTTTGAGTGGCAGTTGCTGCAACAAACACAACATCCTTCCTTCTCAGAGTCATGTTAATAGTTTTCTGTACGTGAATTTCATCCAACATGGCTGAATCAACTAATTCTTTCATTTCCTCAATGATCTTCCTAGATTTTGGTCCAATAGTTCCATTAAAATTAGCTCCACAAACTCGTGTCTGATAATTTTGATATTCAATTGTGGCATATTCTCCGAGTGATCTTACAAGTGAACTAAATCCTCCAATTAACAACTTGGTTGGCTCATAGAGACATGAATTAGGTATAATCCAATCCCCTGATGTTTTTAAATAAGAATTCAATTGACCAAATTGATTACTATTAAAGTTCACAACACAGCTGCCAATCCACAAACAACCTACCTTCCACAACCATAATAATACCCATCTTCACAAAAGAATATTGAATGAGAAGCTCCACAAGATGCATCCAAACATCCTCTCTTCTTATCAACATCAAAGAATGTATTCTTCTTTGCATTAAACCCATGAATGCTCTCAATTTCATATCCAAGTCCAATCTCTCCATGATAATTCTTTCCCAACACAAAAACTGATCCATTACTTTTTGACTTAATACTTTCTATAGCTTAACTACTTACCTAAATACAAATACATAGTGTCCCAATCCACAAGTGACTGTTTTTAACGAAACCTCTGGAGGATATGAATGGATCACCTTAGAACCTTCCATCTTTTCCTTTTTACTTAATTCTGGAAATTCAATTTCACTTATAATGACATCATCTAAATTTAAGGTTTGATTTAACAGTTTTTTAGAGTAGCTTGATCCGATCGATCCTTCCGTTTCATCACTATCGTTCGCCTGTTCTTGATCCTTAAATTGAATGATACGGCAGAAAATTGATGGTACAAACTCATTGATTTCCTTCATTTGTGAACGAGTAATTGTTGAGATATTCACTTTTGCCATATCAACCAAATTGTGCGCCTTAGACATGGCAAGGAAGGATTTGATTTTGGCTTTTCTCTCAAGAGACTTGTCCGATAACAAACTCACCCCAGAACTTGCTGAAATTGGACGAGAAAAATCCTTCTGTGAAGGTGGTGAAGAATTCAATAGGGAAGAAGATGTTCTATGATATTGGTGAGATGAGTTACTGGAGAGAGAAGATAATGAGGAACGTGAGGAACGAACAGAGGGCGGAGACAATGAAGGTGATTCAAACATTTTTTGTGGGTGATTGAGGGAAATAAGACTCCCACTATTAAGCTCATGGATTTACTGTAACTCGACCGTTGGATGACAGTCACAATAATATAATTGCAATATAATAGTAGTATTTGTTTGTACATTATGGTGGTTTAATTTAGAGTGTGGAAGTATTTGGGATGGTTTGGTAGTGGGTTGGCTTGATAATTTAGAGCATGAGTGATCGAGCAATAGAATCATCAATACTGGTTGATCTGCTGATACCTGTCATTGTGGCAGAGTTAGTTCTGTTGTGTAATGCAATGCCATAACTGCTACTACTTTTGGAAATGGAACTGATTGCGTAATTACTTTGACTTGCTTTGATTCTTCTAATCTCTCTTCTGGTGAGATTTTGTTTTTGCTCCTTCTTAGGTAATTTGTCTTTGTACTGTTTTCTAACTTTTGAACCACGATAATATCTTTGAATAGCTATTGCTGCTACTTGTTCTCTCAGGTTGGCACAATCCTTAGCTATCTGTGCAGCTGGTTTTCTGTTTTGAACATCCAAGGCAGAGGCATCTCTTAATATTTCTCCAATATTCTTAGTGTTGAGGTTTGGGTTATTGAGCAATACTGAAAATTTGTGAGTAAAATTATCATTGCCCAAAATTAATCGCAGAGCATCTGTTACTGTCATATTTTGATTTTTCAAAGTCTTGATATCTATTCTTTCTCCCATTAATAATTCAAGCATAGAGGTAGCCAAGCTGAAAATATCAGACATTGGATTTGCTAAAGCTCCAATCTTTTGTTCTGGAGCTGTGTAGTTACTTTTAACTACAAACGTAATCTTTTCATCCTTTCTCCAACTGAAAGCAAAATCGACAAACACAACATTCATCGAATCATCCAATACAATATTTGCTGGGGTTATATTACCATGAACACGCGAAATTTCATTCAAATAGGCTAGAGCCTCAAATGATTGAGTTATTATCTTCATAAATAAAACAGGTGACAGCACAAACTTTGGCTTCTTTCTAAGGAAACAATCTTCCAAGTCACTATTTGGATAGTACTTGAGAACTATGTGTTTTGAAATGTGATCGGTATAGTGGTCATCGTCTGTATAGTCAAAGCTATCAATATACTTGGTTATACGTGGGTGATCCATTTGTTTCAAAGCTTTGATTTCCCTTTCATAAAATTCCTCATTTCCCTTTGTACATTTTTTCATTGTCATGTTGGTTCTTGTCTTTTCATCCTTTACAAGAATGATTGATCCACTAGGTACTCTTCTGATTAATTTCTCGCAAAACAGTGTTTCTCTTTTCTTTTTACCTTCAATCAAATAATCAGGGAGAGCATCCTCCTGTGATTGTTCGTTAGCTGTTGCTGTATATAAATCAATTCTGTTAGCTCCATCATGGTCAATCTTTTCATGACCTCCAAAGAAACAGGCAAATAATTTCTTAATACCTGTTAGTTTTACTTCCTCTTCCGGATTCAGTTCATTGAGTCTATCCTTTAATGTGTCCTTCATACTACTCAAATTGGCAGACTAAAAATTACAGTTATTAATAAATCCAAATTTTCACTTACCATTCTACTTGATTTTCTTCTTTTATCGAATACTTCTCCACTTAAAGTATCAGATTCTTCATCATCTTCGTCCATATCAATAATGACTGGACCTGCATCAAAGTTATGTACTTGGAAATCTTCCTCACCATAATTATTCAAATGAGGAGCGTCCGAAGAATCAAAGTAATGTGAGCTACCAACACCAAGAGAAGCAAAGCTATCCTCATAGTCGTAATCATCCATAACTGGTTGTGTCACTTTTTCGTCCTTTTCCGATAAAGCATTAACTCTAGAAACTAAATGATCCGAAGTTGGTCTGAATTGAGAAAGAACACATTCCTTAGCTAAAGCAGTTAGAGATCTAATGAAGGGCGAAGAGGCTTTAGCTCCAAATCTAGCTGCTATTTTTTCTTGCACATCCTTCTTCCATTCAAAGTTTTCTGCATGAATATTCAAATCTCTGAATGTCAATATTTTGAGAACCAACAAACCAAACATGAATACATCATTTTCTTTAGAGAATTCTGTGTGGTGAGTGACTTCTGGAGCATAATTAATATCTGATCCAATATGTAATAAATAGGAAATACCAATACCAGGGAATTGAAGTATGGCTCTCTTAGCCTGTGACCTAGCAGTTCCATCGTAATTTTTGTTATTAACAAGTAAAACAGTATAGGCATATAAATTATTGTGAGTCAATTCAGATCTGTGCAATTGTCTGAGGCCGTTAGCAATATCCAATATCAGATTCTTCAATGCTACAAAATCATTTAACATGTGAATGGCAGTAGGATCATTGAAAACATCCTCAAGAGTTTTAACCTGTTGTGACTGATAGGCATTCAAAACACTAGAGTCTCTACAGACCATATAATATGATGCGTCATATTCCTCCTCGTCTTTATATGCTTCATCGTATGGCATTACGTTTGGCATTAACTTGTTGTTATCAATTAATTTCTTAAATAATCTACCTGTTTGAAGAAGTGTACCGTGATGTACAAACACCAAACAGCTATGTGTTGATGATGATGTTTCATTATATTGATAAACTTGAACAACATCTGATGAATGTTGATAGAGTAATTTTGGTTGATTAAACTTTTCATTAAATTGTTCAAAGGACATTAACTTTGAACCACTAGAAAAGGACTGTAAACTCAGTGATGATGAACTCCTTGATGTAGTCAACATTTTCTAGATGATCAATTTCTCTCGCTTTTTTAAATTATTAAATAAATATATTTATATATTATTAGAAAAAATCTATAGTGATGATGATAAAATCCACCAACAAATATCGTCCGTTGATGAGATGATATAACAATTATCAAAGACGACAATAATAAAAGAGGCGAATTAAAATCCACAAATATTGAGTGTGTTGTTGATATTTTTTTTCAAACTCTTCTCAAAAATCATTGCAAGCAAAAAACGAGCCTAATTTTAGATCCATCAATTTGTGAAGAAAAATTTAATTATCCAATTTTCTATAAAAGTGTTTTAGGATTGGTGATGAAATTATTGTTCAACAGCTCTCTTAACGTTGCCACAATATTTAATTAATATTATAAATTATTAGTATTGTTACATTATTAATATTTTTATTGGCCATTGTAATGGTGTGCGGAGATATTTAAATATCTAGCTTGAAAGAGAAAAAAATGTCTTCCGATAATACGCTTCTGGAACCTCCATCAAAGAAGAGAAAGAATAATTCTTCACCAATTTACCAGCAGACAATCTTTTACAAAGATGTCCTGATCAACATCTTGTCCTTTTCCAAGTTCAAGTTTATTTTACAAAGTGCAATGTTGGTTTCAAAAGAATGGAAAGAAGCTTCTGCTAATGTTAGATTATCACTCGATTTACCAGGTTGCGAGTGCATTATTGCTGAAGAAGAGGACAAGGATGAGGATGAAGATGAAGAAGAAGATACAGAGACTTACAATTTGAAGATTGTTTGTCAATGTCCAAACATTGCCAACACTACATGTTTGAATATGGAAAATTGTGAAATGGATGAAAGCAGTACCAAGTGGTTGGCTAAGAGTAAATACTTATACAATTTAGAAGAGCTCTACTTGAATCATTGCACTATTGGAAGTGAGGGTATTGCAAATATGGTTTCAGATGGATCTTGTTTGAAGAAATTGAAAACTTTAGCCTTGGAATACAGTGACATTGGTGAAACAGGAGTAAAAATGTTGGCAAACAGTCCAATAATGAGTAATTTGACATTTTTAGATCTGTATAACAATGCTATTGGTAATACAGGACTTGAACATATTGCCAAGAGTAAATATCTGAAGCAATTAACTCATTTGGACTTGGAAAATAATGAAATAGATGAGGAAGGTATTGCACTCATTGGCTCAAGTGAAAATTTCAGAGAGCTCAAGTTTCTTTCAGTAGCATATAATTCCTTTGGAGAAAATGGGTTAGAATTATTGAAGAATAGTCCCTTACCAAAATTAGAGACATTGAGACTTCACTCCTGTGGACTAACCTTTGAAGAATGTCAAACCATTATTGATTGGCCACTTTTATCCCAATTGAAGAAGTTGTTTATTAGCAATAACGATGTGAATGAGAAGCAAGAGCAAGAATTGAAATCTCTCCTTTCTAAAAAGTATCCTAAACTTGCTCTATCGGATTCATATTCTGATTAATAGGGCTTATTTTATTCCAATAATATTATTTGTCGATAAATCCATTTCTATTGATTTGTTTGGTGTAGTAGTAGTTGGCAACATTTCGACTTTCTTACTTGTGAGACGTTTCCACAACTTTTTACACCAAGAAAATATCACCTTTGGTTTTCTGACTCTAAAATCATGAACATAATACATTAGGCACCCATTGATTAATGCACCTCCTATAATGTTTCCAATAGTTACTGGAATCATGTTTGTAATTAAAAAGTCGTATACTGTGATATTAGCTCCATAAAGCATTGCCAGTGGAATGTAGAATGCATTTGCAATGCTTTGTTCATAACCCAAACAACTAAATGCTAAAACTGTGAAATTGTCAAGTTTCAATTAAATATGAACGTAGATTAAACTTACTTGGGAACCAAATGCCAAGAAATTTCCCTGAAAGAGTTGTTGCTGCTGCTGCACACCAAACAGCAATGGTAATTAACACATTGCACATAATTCCAAGCAGAACTAAACTTCCAAATGCTTTTTTCACCTTATTTTCAGAAATAGTTTGCACATAACTAATCCAATAGGCAGAGCAACAAGGTTGAGGTAAATACATGAAGAAATAAGCAAATAAAAACGATCCCACACAATTGAAAACATAACTGAACAGAATATTCTTTGAGAATAAAGCATATCTAATCATTTGATGGTCAATTAACTCGAATCTTGATTACTTACTGGAGAAGAAACTTTTTAGATCGCCACCGTCTTGAAAATAACCCAATAAGAACCACTAATACATTTCCTGTGAATAGTTCAGAACCAGTCATTACAATAAGTATCAATCCCAATGGAAAAACACTTTCAACAACATTAGAATTGAAATGAGACTAAACCTACATTCCAGTTAACAATTTCTGCAATCCAGGATTTTCTTTCTCAATGCTTGGTACATTCCCACCCACAACCAATCCCAAAGCACTAGCCAGTCCAATAAATATTCCTGCAAACAAGGATAGGATTGTCATTTGATCAAAGGTCAACTTGGATTTCCGTACCCCATCAGTTTTAAATTTTTCCAATACTTGTTTTGGAGTATTAAATAACACAATCTCTGGCTGTTTCACAACCGTCTCTTGCTTTTGAACATTTTCCTTTTTCTGATATTGTTTATGCTTTTGTTTTTCCTTAACATTTATCCTCTCTGAAATTGATATTGCTGATTGAGGCATTGAAATCGAACAATCTTGTTTTCCAGCAGCAGCACATGAATCACAAATATCAACAATAATATAATCTTCATCATTCGTTATGGAGGAAGTAAGGTTTGTCTCTGCAGTGTTTTCCATCATCTGATGATGCTCCTGATGATTCTGCTGCTCCTCATGGTTTTGAGTCATTTTGTTTTATTGTTGTCTGTTGCGTATAAATGATTGAGACTCATTTGCAAATAAGGTGGATTGTTTGTGTTTGTTATTTTTCTTCTTAACTGATGTCCCAATTGTCCACCCTTTTTTACTGATCCACTTTTTGGGATTTTTATGGCATTTGTTAATTTTTGGTAATTTTGGTAAGTGGAGAAAAGTGCCAATGCACAGTTCGTCTTCATGTCTGATCTTGAATCAGTGTATAATAAAATTCATTCTGTTTTCAAATTCCAAGTTGAAAGTTGCTTCTTTCAAATTCGAATTTGAAAATCAAATATTTACGCAAAGTTTAAAATTTTAATAAAAATTCAAATAGAAAAAAAATGAGTACAAATAGGTGGGTGGGCTTATTTCATGTTCGGATTTATTAATGCTCTAATGATTCATGCTGTTACTTTGGGATTAGTTCATTTATTAAAATTGGTATTATTGGAAAACCTTCGGCGGGTATGTGTGATGATTTTTTATAATGATTGGAGAAAATTAATGATCGGAATTTAGGTAAATCAACTCTTTTGAATGCAATTTCGGATGCAAATGCAAAAACTGGTGAGTGATGATGATTATGGAATTTATTGATGAAATATTTATTATAGGAAGTTATCCATTTACAACTATTGAACCAAATAATGTAGGTGTTTGTGTTTGGAATAATTTTCAATAATTACATATTACAATTAGGGTATTGCATTGTATCGTTCAAGTATTCCATGTCCTTGTGCTGAATATGGTTTACAAAAGTATTGCTCTCCAAAATATGGTAAATGTGTAAACTCTGTGAGATATATTCCTATTAGTGTGATGGACGTTGCTGGTTTGATTCCAGGAGCTTCATTGGTATGTTTTGATGGTTATTTTACTTAATGATTTCATATTTGATTAGGGTAAAGGATTGGGAAACAAATTCTTGGATGATTTGCGTCATGCTCAAGTTTTGATTCATGTTTTGGGTATGTTTTGAATGAGAATTTATTATAAATTTATTGGGATAGATGTCAGTGGAACAACAAATGAAAAGGGAGAAAATACTGAAAATTATGATCCTATTGGAGATGTAGAATGGTTGGAAAAGGAAATTCATGATTGGATCTTTAACAATTTGTGGAATAGATGGGATACTATCGTAAGAAGACATAGACAATGTAAAAATACCCTTGTAGACACCTTTTCACAACAATTGAGTGGTTATGGATGTAACAGAAAATTCATTGTTGCGTTCTGTGATCACATCTCTACAAAAATGTTCCAAACTGAAGATGAACTCTCCAATCAGACCTCTAATAAGGAAATTGATTTTTCAAAGCATATGAAACCTCTTGAAAAATGGGAGGAAGCAGATGTTCATACATGTGTCTCACTATTTATTGCCTTTAGATTCCCTTGCATTTATGCATTAAATAAGATTGACCACAAGGCCAGTTCAAAGTACATTAACAAATTCTTTGAAAGATATGATATGGATAAGATTGTTTTGACATCTGCCTTGTCAGAATGTTTCTTGAAGACCATGAGAAAGAAGGGTCATATTATCTACCATGAAGGAGATAGTGATTTCAAAACATTTGAGGAATGCGAAGATGAGGAAGAAAAGGTTTGTAAAATTCTGATTGCATTGGAACTGATTTAACATATTATTGAAATGTTTAGAAACTGTTGAAACCAATTAAGGATGAAAAGAATGTCGGAATTTTGAAGAATATCAGAGATTTTGTCTTGGCAAGATTTGACACTACAGGTGTATTGGAAGCTATTGTAAAGGCTGTTAATTTACAATCTCCAGTTGTCATTTATCCAGTGAATCAGAATATTCCACAATTGGCTGAGAATCTGAAACTTAGAGAGGATGTTGATGTAAAGGTATTTGAAGATGTTGCCCTAATGAGACATGGCAGTTCTGTAAAGAGTTTTGTAAGCAAATTTTACAGATCAATCATACCTGCCGACAAGTTAACATTGAACGAGTCAGGTAAGCCAATTCTTCCAAATTATTTCGTAGAAGGAATGGATGGAAGAAAGATTGCAGAACATTCCTTTTTCAAGAAAGATGCCAACAATATCATCCGAGTGGTATTTGGAAATTAATTTATTTTAGAGGGCTACTAATAAAGTAAATCCAACAATTGAAGATATAAGAGTAATAGAATTCCAAATTGAATTTCCTCCATTAATTTTTTTACCTCCCAATGAACAAATAGCTCCATCAGATCCAACTTCCTGTGAACAGAAATAGTCCAATTTCTTGTTTAATGTGGCAACATCCCAAATTGGTTGAATAGCCCAATTAATTGCTCCACCATCTCTAGCCCAACACTGAATATTGTTGAAACAAAATAGTTACAGTCAATAATTAGTAAAAATTGAAATTTCACAAATTACAATTTACATACATTGTAAGCGTACTGTTTACAGACAGAGTAACAAATTTCATAGGGAGTATAGATATCCGATGTTCCATTATTCGAAATTGTGCATCGTGGAAAAGCTCTTGCACATGCATAATTCTTCCAAGCATCTCTACATGAACTTTCGAATGGCAAAAATTGATTAGTACTATCATAAATATTGGAAATATTCTTTTCCACCTCTAAATATTTATCTGGTATACAACTATCAATCCAATTACAATTAAAATCAATAATGATGATTGCAAACATACATATTTCCACTCGTTGGTACATAATTTTTACAAAATGATAAATCACTTGGAATTGAACCACAGGAGGCACATTTCGGCAGAGGAGATGATGCAGAAGATACCCATTGAATTAGTGAAAGTCCAAGGATAATACAAAGAATGATGGATGGAGTTGTTGAATTTTCTCGTATTTTATGTGATGGCATTTGTTTTGTGTTGAATGACAAATGACAGAATGAATGTCTGTGATGAAATGCAGTGAAACTCTGATTCATATCTTCATCATCCGAAGCATTGGATAACAAATTTAATTCAAAACATCATTTACTAGTTCAATAACACAAGTAAATTTCAATAAATATAATTTATATGATTAGTTTACAATCTTCTAACAGGAACAACATTCAAACTAGAAGAAGAAGAAGAAACAACAACCTCCTCTTTCAATGACAAATTACTCAACGATGCTTCCACTACTGTTGCTGATTCATCTTTAGCCAATTCTTGTTGTTCATCAACATGATGTTCTTGTTGTATTGAAGGTTTAAACCAACTTCCTGGTTGCACAGTTGGTAGACCTCTCCCTCTCACATTCGATGCTCTGAAACTCACCTTACTCCTCGTAGCATTGGTTGGTGTATTGCCACAGAATCCAGTAGCCTTTGGAGTGTAACGTTCCAGACCCGATGAAGTCAATGATGTTTGTGGGTCGTATTTGGAGGCAATGAGGAAGGCTGTGAGGGAGGCCATATCTTGATTCTTCTTCTTTTCCTTGTAGACTCTGTGTTTTTCTCTGTAGGATGATAATTGATCATTGTAGGTAGGTGTTGCTAGTGATGCTAATTCTTGTTCTTCTTCTAAAGAATTATTATTATTACTATTTGATGATGATGATAACATTTTCGGTTATATGTTTTTATTATTTAAATTTTGTTTATAATATGTGATGCGAAATAATTCCTCTCTCGTTTTTATTCAATAATAATAATAAATAATAGGGTGGTGGAATATATAAAAGTTTGATGATGATAAAAAGTTTACTACTTGAAGATGATTGGTTTTTTTATTGTTAATGTGACGTGGATTTCAACTCCTCGTGCGCACTTGTAATATTCTATTTCAGATTTGAAACTGTTATGAAATGGTGGACATCTAAGGCACTTTTTGAAATATTGAATTGTACATACCAACAATAGAGTTGCTCAATTATCTTACAAAACATGTTGAACCAAGTTTGCGTCCAGAAACAAAAAATCAGTTCATTGACAGAATTTCAAATTGCCATCGCTTCAAGAACTACTTTCTAAAAATAATCAGTTTTCAAAAGTATAAAAAGAAAGGAACCGCAGTGTTTTGAATTCAAGAAAAATAATAAGAAAAAAAACAAGACAACAAACAGAATGCAATTATTTGTCAAGACACTCACTGGAAGAACTATCACTTTGGAGGTTGAATCTAATGATTCAATTGAAAATGTGAAAAGAAAGGCACATGATAAGGAAGGAATTCTTCCAGATCAACAAAGACTCATCTTTGCTGGAAAACAATTGGAAGATGGCAGAACTATTAATGATTATAACATTCAGAAAGATTCAACACTTCATTTGGTGTGGAGATTAATAGGAGGAATGCAACTTTTTGTAAAAACTTTAACTGGAAAGACAATCACTATTGAAATGGAATCGAATGCTACTGTTGAGAATATGAAACAAAAGATATTTGATAAGGAAGGTATTCCTTCAGATCAACAACGATTGATTTATGCCGGTAAGCAATTGGAAGATGGAAGAACTATTGGTGATTACAATCTTCAAAAGGATTCAACTGTGCATTTAGTATTGAGATTGAGAGGTGGTTAAGTTAGCAAAATATCATAGATTCTCTCAATTATTGTCAATAAATTATTTATTGAATAGTGAACATGAGTAAAATTTATTCAATATACTAATCAACATCCAAAAACAAGTCATTTGTAACTTTCTAATGGAGCTATATACACTCAATTTCATAGCAGTTCAGAAAGGTAAAGAAAAAGGAGTGAACTGATTCATATTTCACAAGTTGATATAATGAATGGCTACGGCCATATCACGATGAATGCACCTCATCCCGTCCGATTTGAGAAGTTAAGCATCGTCGAGCCACATCAGTACTGAGGTTGGAGACAACTTGGGAACCTGTGGTGCTGTAGTCTTTTTGCCTATTTTGCATTTTACACTAAGCTTATTGCCAAAGTCCTTTATCAAGTTTGAAATATGGCTAAACAACAATTTTGCCTATTTTGCTGCAATTGTACAGCTATTAATACAAGTGTTAAAATTCTGATCTGAGTCTTTTAAGGTTTTTCTTAATAGATGTTTTCATATAATAACAATGTCCAGAGATAGTTTCCGATTGATTTTAAAATTGCACGGCAAAATGAAAAGATATTTTGAACAGAAACAGATTTTTGGACAGCAGACGTTGTTGTTGGTTTGGGTTGCAGTTATGTTTCTTATGAACCATGTAAAAATTCATCGCTATTACAAAGTGATGTTATTTCTGCATTTCTTTGCATGTGGTTTGAATTTATTAATAATTAAAATATGATTCAATTTTAGAGTTCAGCTTTGTTGGAATAATTACATCTATTAGTATTTACATTTATTTACATTTTTATAATTGTTGGTTTTCATGTCTATTATTTCATAAAAGTTAAACATTTTTCAATCATTGACTTTTCATCAATTTCACTCTTGGTTGAGCAGTGAATAGTTGCACTCAGACCATTTAATTTTTGTTTAACTGTTTTGACAGTGGCAGCAACTTGAAACTTTTCCTTAACATTGGTTTCGTTTGGACACCAAGTGAGAAACATCATTTTGGTTCTGGTTCCTTCTCTGATTTGACAAGTTTCGTTTTGGGATGGCATTTCGAAACTTAAATGATAGCAAACGAAACGAGAATTCTTTGGTGGGAGATTGGCAGTTAATTCGTCCAATGAAGAGAGTTGGGACAATTCTTGATCTATTTGAATGGAACTTTCTTGCATTTTTAATACGAGAAACTTTTTATCCTTATTCGAACCCTTTCCCATTCTCATTTCTTCATAGGTTTTGATAATTTCATCACTGAATTGACAATTAAGCATCATTTTGATTAGTTTGAGTTGTTTAGTTGTTTAGATATTTGTTTTGTTGTTGTTTTTCAAAAGTTTCGAACACAATGCAAGTATTTATATTTATTTTGAAGTGGACTTGTTGCAATTTGGGAGTAGAAAGGAGACAATTTTGAAAGATTGGTTGTGCATTAACCAATAGAATTGTTTCAAGTTTGATGGATAAGCGGAAATAATTTGAAAGATAGGCAAGGAACTTGGAACTTGAAAAAGCAAAGAATAGGAAGAGGGTGTCGTTTGTTTATTTTCTCAGTGGTTTAAGAGATAAACTTAAAAT